>NC_092713.1:263416031-263533064 GCF_047496885.1 Scyliorhinus torazame
TTTGCGCCATTTTTGGCGGCGTGATGCAGGTGGGATTTGCGTCGTTTTTGCCGCCGGTCGGCGGACTTTGCGCCGATAACGGAGAATTTCACCCCTGGTGTTGTCCCTCCCACCTTTAAATCTGCCGCCGTCACCCCTCTCATATAAAAACCCTTCACCTCCCTGCCCTTGCGAGCTACTGCCCCATCTCCAGCTTCCCTCTCATCTCCAAAGTCATTGGGCGGGATTCTCTCATCCCGCAGCAGAATGTCCACGCCGTCGTAAATGCTGTCCAGTTTTACGACGGCGTGTGAACGTGCCGCTGCCAGGGCTAATTCTGGCCCCTACAGGGGGTCAGCACGGCGCTGGAGCGGTTCGCGCCACTCCAGCTGTCGATCCCGGCATGAACTGCGCACCGCGGGATCCGCGCACGTGCAGTGGCGCCGGCGCAAACGCGCACATGCGCAGTGGCCTCCTTCAATGCACCGGCCCCGACGCAACAGGCGCAGGGCTACCGATCGGTGGGATCCGATTGCGGGCCAGGCCACATCGGAGGCCTCCCCCCACCACAGGGTTGGACCCCCCCCCCCCCCCCCCCCCCCCCCCCCCCCCCCCCCCAGCCACCACCCGACCCTTCAACGCCGGCTCAGAGCAGGTTAGAATGGCGCCGGCGGGACTCGTTTTTTTTTTCACGGCCACTCGGTCCATTCGGGCCGGAGAATCGCGGGGGGGCTGCGTAGAGCGGCCCGCAGCTGGCGCCGCCCCAACCACACTGCCGCCAATGGCGCCGATTCTCCGCTCTGCGGCGAATCGCGTGCCGGCGTCGGGGCAGCGTGGCCCAGTCACGGGGATTCTCCGGCCCGGCCCAGGGCTGGGAAAATCCCGCCCCTTGAATACGATGCCGCCTCCAAAATCTATTCCCAGCTTTCTGATACTTCATGCTTGAATCCCAAATAGGCCTTAGACCCTGCCACTGTACCAAAACACTTCTTATCAAAATCACAAATCACTTCCTGTGTGACTGATGAATATAAGCTTTCCCTGTTTATCCTTCTCAACCTCTCTGCAGGCTTTGAGCGTGGTTGACCAGATCATTTTCTTCCAATACCTCTGGACTGTCATGAGCAGTTTGGGCCTGCTCTGATCTGGATCCATTGGACGTGATTCTCTGGCCTCATTGCCCTCTCACTCAAGCGTAGTGAGGTCAGTGTATAGCGGGAGAGGCCAAAAACGAGATCTGCACCAGGCGTCAAACAGTTTGCGATGCAACTGGCCCGCTCCTGTAGGCGAAATTGGGATCACTCCGTCGCGTGGCGAGAAACCAATTGTCACCACTTAAGCCCCATTTCCATACAATTAACGAGAGCCACCCCATATCAACGGCCTCCCATGATTCAGCGGCCCTCCCCAGCAAGTGGTCACCCTGGTGCCGATTAGTACTCCTTTTGAAAAACGTGAACCTGGTGGAAGGGCTTCTGTGGGGAGCCGAGGAGGTGAGCAGCCATCTTTGCTCACAGGCAAAGAGCCTGGGGGTACTGCCATTCCAGTGCTCGGTACTGGGCAGAGGACCCTTGGCTGGGGATGGGGGACCCTCCGCAGGGGTGGGTTGCCATGGAGGGGTGGGGGAGGGTGCGCCGGGGCAACCGGGGGGGGGGGGGGGGGGGGGGGCAACCACTCGCGGCATCACCATGCCAACCCCTGGATCACGTCTACCCGTTCTGGGGACAACCCCTGTCCCCTGCCTGTCTGTCCCAACAGCCACCCATAACCCCCACTGACAGCTGAGGCCTCTGGCTGTTAGGCTGTGAGGCTGAAGGCTATTGATGATAGGGAGTTGGAAATCATACTTAAGTCAGCACTTCACAGATGCCAAGTTGATTCCATGGGTGTGTGGTCTATGTAGCATGTGGGAGTCATTGCCTAGCATCCCAATCACACCTTGATGCCTGGATACTGTGCCTGAACACTGCTTGAGGCAACACCACACATGCAACATCCGAACACCCAGGGATGGGACACAGGTCTGTCATAATATACGCCAGCATCATGGTGCAGACACACACACTGATGGACACACAGCGGGACCAATCAACACACACAACACCGCAGCCAATCACCAGTTAGAGCACACTCACTATAAAGACAGAGGGCATCAGTTTTCCATCTCATTCGGGATGCAGCCTCTCAAAAGGACAGAGCTTACAGCTTACAGCACAGATCTTCACCATGTGCTGAGTGCATAGACTGGTTAGGACAGGCATAGGTCTTCAGTTTAATCTAACATCGTGTTAACCTACAGTGAAAGTATGTTCAACAGTTTCTAGCTTAATAAAATAGTGTTGTACTATTTTAAGTGTTGGTGGCCTTAATGTGTTCCACGGATCCAGAGCACCTAACACATCATGGTACCAGTAGTTGAGGGATGTTAGAACTTCTTAGACCTACCTGCAAGTGATCTGCCTTCCACCAGCATACAGCCATCCTGCAAAATGGACAGCGTCTGCCCGCCGCCGCCGCTCCGCATCACCGGTAACCTAGGGGCCAACTGGAAGATATTCAAACAACACTTCCAGCTGTAACTTGAAGCCACAGACCGGGAAGCTGCCTCAGACACCAGGAAGATCGCTCTCTTCCTATCCATGGCCGGGGACCATGCCATCCACATTTTCAATTCTCTCACCTTTGCTGATGGTGAAGATCAATCAAAATTCAAGACGGTCCTCCTTAAGTTTGACAGTCACTGCGACATCGAGGTGAATGAAAGTTTTGAGCACTATCTATTCCAACAGCATTTGCAGGGTTAGGATGAACCTTTCCAGTCCTTTCTCACCCACCTCCGTATCCTTGCGCAGTCCTGTAATTACGGGCCCACCACCGACTCCATGATATGCGACCAAATCATTTTTGGTGTTCAGTCGGACCCCCTACGCCAGCAGCTCCTCAAGGTAAAGCAGCTCACCCTAGTGATTGCCATTGAGACCTGCATGCTACGTGAACACACCACTAGTCGGTATTATAGAAAATACAGCACAGAACAGGCCCTTTGGCCCACGATGTTGTGCCGAACCTTTGTCCTAGATTAATCATAGATTATCATTGAATTTACAGTGCAGAAGGAGGCCATTCGGCCCTTTGAGTCTGCACCGGCTCTTGGAAAGAGCACCCTACCCAAATTGAACACCTCCACCCAACAACAAGGGCAATTTTGGACACGAAGGGCAATTTATCATGGCCAATCCACCTAACCTGCACATCTTTGGACTGTGGGAGGAAACCCACGCTGACACGGGGAGGATGTGCAGACTCCGCACAGACAGTGACCCAAGCCGGAATCGAACCTGGGACCCTGGAGCTGTGAAGCAATTGTGCTATCCACAATGCTACCATGCTGCCCTAAAGAACAAATAAATCTACACTATATCATTTTACCGTAATCCATGTACCTATCCAATGGCTGCTTGAAGGTCCCTAATGTTTCCGACTCAATTACTTCCACAGGCAGTGCATTCCATGCCCCCACTACTCTCTGGGTAAAGAACCTACCTCTGACATCCCTCCTATATCTTCCACCTTTCACCTTAAATTTATGTCCCCTTGTAATGGTTTGTTCCACCCGGGGAAAAAGTCTCTGACTGTCTACTCTATCTATTCCCTGATCATCTTATAAACCTCTATCAAGTCGCCCCTCATCCTTCTCCGTTCTAATGAGAAAAGGCCTAGCACCCTCAACCTTTCCTCGTAAGACCTACTCTCCATTCCAGGCAACATCCTGGTAAATCTCCTTTGCACCTTTTCCAAAGCTTCCACATCCTTCCTAAAATGAAGCGACCAGAACTGTACACAGTACTCCAAATGTGGCCTTACCAAAGTTTTGTACAGCTGCATCATCACCTCACGGCTCTTAAATTCAATCCCTCTGTTAATGAACACGAGCACACCATAGGCCTTCTTCACAGCTCTATCCACTTGAGTGGCAACTTTCAAAGATGTATGAACATAGACCCCAAGATCTCTCTGCTCCTCCACATTGCCAAGAACTCTACCGTTAACCCTGTATTCCGCATTCATATTTGTCCTTCCAAAATGGACAACCTCACACTTTTCAGGGTTAAACTCCATCTGCCACTTCTCAGCCCAGCTCTGCATCCTATCTATGTCTCTTTGCAGCCGACAACAGCCCTCCTTACTATCCACAACTCCACCAATCTTCGTATCGTCTGCAAATTTACTGACCCACCCTTTCAACTCCCTCATCCAAGTCATTAATGAAAATCACAAACAGCACAGGACCCAGAACTGATCCCTGCGGTACGCCACTGGTAACTGGGATCCAGGCTGAATGTTTGCCATCCACCACCACTCTCTGACTTCTATCGGTTAGCCAGTTCGTTATCCAAATGGCCAAATTTCCCACTAAATCATGCCTCCTTACTTTCTGCAGAAGCCTACCATGGGGAACCTTATCAAATGCCTTACTAAAATCCATGTACACTACATCCACTGCTTTACCTTCATCCACATGCTTGGTCACCTCCTCAAAGAATTCAATAAGACTTGTAAGGCAAGACCTACCCCTCACAAATCCGTGCTGACTATCCCTAATCAAGCAGTGTCTTTCCAGATGCTCAGAAATCCTATCCTTCAGTACCCTTTCCATTACTTTGCCTACCACCGAAGTAAGACTAAATGGCCTGTAATTCCCAGGGTTATCCCTAGTCCCTTTTTTGAACAGGGGCACGACATTCGCCACTCTCCAATCCCCTGGTACCACCCCTGTTGACAGTGAGGACGAAAAGATCATTGCCAACGGCTCTGTAACTTCATCTCTTACTTCCCATAGAATCCTTGGATATATCCCGTCAGGCCCGGGGGACTTGTCTATCCTCAAGTTTTTCAAAATGCCCAAAACATCTTCCTTCCTAACAAGTATTTCCTCGAGCTTACCAATCTGTTTCACACTATCCTCTCCAACAATATGGCCCCCCTCATTTGTAAATACAGAAGAAAAGCACTCGTTCAAGACCTCTCCTATCTCTTCAGACTCAATACACAATCTCCCGCTACTGTCCTTGATCGGACCTACCCTCGCTCTAGTCATTCTCATATTTCTCACATATGTGTAAAAGGCCTTGGGGTTTTCCTTGATCATATCCGCCAAAGATTGCTCATGCCCTCTCTTAGCTCTTATAATCCCTTTCTTCAGCTCCCTCCTGGCTATCTTGTATCCCTCCAACGCCCTGTCTGAACCTTGTTTCCTCAGCCTTTTCCCTCTTAACAAGACATTCAACCTCTCTTGTCAACCATGGTTCCCTCACTCGACCATCTCTTCCCTGCCTGACAGGGACATACATATCAAGGACACGTAGTACCTGTTCCTTGAACAAGTTCCACATTTCACTTGTGTCCTTCCCTGACAGCCTATGTTCCCAACTTATGCACTTCAATTCTTGTCTGACAACATCGTATTTACCCTTCCCCCAATTGTAAACCTTGCCCTGTTGCACGCACCTATCCCTCTCCATTACTAAAGTGAAAGTCACAGAATTGTGGTCACTATCTCCAAAATGCTCCCCCACTAACAAATCTATCACTTGCCCTGGTTCATTACCAAGTACTAAATCCAATATTGCCCCTCCTCTGGTCGGACAATCTACATACTGTGTTAGAAAATCTTCCCGAACACACTGCACAAACACCACCCCATCCAAACTATTTGATCTAAAGAGTTTCCACTCAATATTTGGGAAGTTAAAGTCAGCCATGACTACTACCCTGTGACTTCTGCACCTTTCCAAAATCTGTTTCCCAATCTGTTCCTCCACATCTCTGCTACTATTGGGGGGCCTATAGAAAACTCCTAACAAGGTGACTGCTCCTTTCCTATTTCTGACTTCAACCCATTCTACCTCAGTAGGCTGATACTCCTCGAACTGCCTTTCTGCAGCTGTTATACTATCTCTAATTAACAATGCCACCCCCCCACCTCTTTTACCACCCTCCCTAGTCTTATTGAAACATCTATAACCAGGGAGCTCCAACAACCATTTCTGCCCCTCTTCTATCCAAGTTTCTGTGATGGCCACCACATCGTAGTCCCAAGTACCGATCCATGCCTTAAGTTCACCCACCTTATTCCTGATGCTTCTTGCATTGAAGTATACACACTTCAACCCATCTCCGTGCCTGCAAGTACTCTCCTTTGTCAGTGTTCCCTTCCCCACTGCCTCATTACACGCTTTGGCGTCCTGAATGTCAGCTACCTTAGTTGCTGGACTACAAATCCGGTTCCCATTCTCCTGCCAAATTAGTTTAAACCCTCCCGAAGAGTACTAGAAAACCTCCCTCCCAGGATATTGGTGCCCCTCTGGTTCAGATACAACCCGTCCTGCTTGTACAGGTCCCACCTTCCCCAGAACGCGCTCCAATTATCCAAATACCTGAAGCCCTCCCTCCTACACCATTCCTGCAGCCACGTGTTCAGCTGCACTCTCTCCCTATTCCTAGCCTCGCTATCACGTGGCACCGGCAACAAACCAGAGATGACAACTCTGTCTGTCCTGGCTTTTAACTTCCAGCCTAACTCCCGAAACTTGTTTATTACCTCCACACCCCTTTTCCTACCTATGTCGTTGGTACCAATGTGCACCATGACTTCTGGCTGCTCCCCCTCCCTCTTAAGGATCCTGAAGACACGATCTGAGACATCCCTGGCCCTGGCACCCGGGAGGCAACATACCATACGCTCACGACCACAGAATCTCCTATCTATTCCCCTAACCATTGAATCTCCTACAACTATTGCTTTTCTATTCTCCCCCCTTCCCTTCTGAGCCCCAGAGCCAGACTCAGTGCCGGAGACCTGGCCGCTAGGGCCTTCCCCCGGTAGGTCATCCCCCCCAACAGCATCCAAAACGGTATACTTGTTTTGAAGGGGAACGGCCACGAGGGATCCCTGCACTGTCTGCCTGTTTGTTTTTTTCCCCCTGACTGTAACCCAGCTATTCTTGTCCTGTACCTTGGGCTGTGGTTACCTCCCTGTAACTCTTCTCAATCACCCCCTTTGCCTCCCGGATGATCCGAAGTTCATCCAGCTTCAGCTCCAGTTCCCTAACACGGTCTTTGAGGAGCTGAAGTTGGGTGCACTTCCCGCAGGTATAGTCAGCGGGGACACCGGTGGTATCCCTCACCACCCACATCCTACAGGAGGAGCATGCAACTGGCCTAGCCTCCATCCCCTCTTACCTGACAGAATATAGCTGCCTGTGGACCAACTAGATCTCCACCCTCCGACTCTGCTCCCAGTCAGCTACACTTTCTGTAAACTCCTGGCTCTCTTCTCACTCTTTGTGGAAATGTCGGAAACAAAATGAAAGGAGCACCTTACTCCCGCCTCACCTAACTCCCTCGGTCACCAAACTTTTACTATAGCACTCAAATGCACCAAATTCAGCACTCCCTCGGTCACCAAACTCTTACTATAGCACTCAAATGCACCAAATTCAGCACTCAGTGCAAACAAAGTCTGCACTGTAGGGGATCACTTTTATACTGTGATTCTAGCCTCTGAAAACTGGCATAATCCAATTAACTAATTAACAAGCTCCAGCTGCAAGTGCCTACAAGTAGAAGCTTTGTTTAAAGCTGATTGAAAATTCACCTTCTTCTAAACCAAACAGCAACTTTTAAGTTAATTAACTAAATAAAAGAAAGACTAAACTTTAGATAAAAATGAAGCCTTATACTCCCTCGGTCACCAAACTCTTACTATAGCACTCAAATGCACCAAATTCAGCACTCAGTGCAAAACAATTCCTACATCCAAGCGGCTGAAACGGCGCGGCAAAGTCCCCACGAGGCAGAACGGGTCCAAGCAATCGAGCAACTCCAGGGCCTCAGCCTGGATGAGGGCGGCCGTTTCGTGCGCTTTTCCCGGGCTCCCACGCTTGTGTGCACCGAACGTGGGGACGGCGACGTCGATGAACGTACTACGCAGGCGCGCACCACGTACGGCCGCACCGTGCATGCGCGGTGGCGCAGTGAACATACTGATGCTACAACGTGCTGCAACTGTGGCTCCGCCCACTTAAAGCGGCAATGTCCTACCAAATCCCGACGATGCCTGCAATGTGGCAAACCTGGCCACTATGCTGCTTTATGCAGATCAGCTCAGCCTGCCAACTCTCGTCGCTCCTGCCAGCCTCACAGGAATGTCCAGGCCATTCAACCCACGATCACCGAACCCGATTCGGACCTGCTGCCCGATATTGACACCGAGGACCCGAAGGCGCCTTTTTGAGTCGGTATCATTACAAAAAACAGGGTGTCCCCGAAGCAAAGAATCCAGTATCTACCGGTATACAGCATCGATCCGGACGATGAGTGGTGTGCTACCCTTACGGTCAACCGGTCCCAAATACGATTCCGCCTGTACACTGGTGCCTCCGCCAATCTCATTGCGCGGTCTGACCTCCAAATCCTTTGTGTCAAACCAGCCATCCTGCCATCAGCCTGCCAGCTATTAGATTATAATGGCAATGCCATTGCTGCCAGTGGCTCATGCCAACTTGAAGTGACGCACAGGTCACGCAAAGCCATCCTTCCCTTTGAAATCGTGGGCTCCTCAAAAGCCTCCCTGCTTGGCACGCAGGCATGCAAGCTCTCTCTCTCTCCTGCTGACGCATCTGCCTTTCAGGACACTGACTTCAGGGCGCAGCTCAACGCCATTATCAACCAGTACCACAACGTCTTCGAGGGCATGGGCACGCTCCCGTACACCTACAAGGTTTTATTAAAACTGAATGCCATGCCTGTCGTGCACGCACCTCGCAGGGTCCCAGCACCCCTTAAGGACTGCCTCAAGCAGCAGCTGCAGGACCTCCAGGACCAAGGAATGATTTCCGAAGTCACAGAACCGACCGACTGGGTCAGTTCCATGGTATGTGGAAAAAAGCCTTCTGGCGAATTGAGACTTTGCATTGATCCCAAGGATCTCAATCGCAATATTATGAGAGAGCACTATCCAATTTCCAAGCGCAAAGAGCTCACATGTGAGATGGCTCGCGCCAAGCTCTTTATCAAACACGACTCTTCAAAAGGATTCTGGCTAAAGGAATCCAGCTCGATGAATCCAGCAGGAAATTCTGCACGTTTAACACCCCCTTTGGAAGATATTGTTACAACAGGATGCCGTTTGGGATCATCTCTGCATCAGAAGTGTTCCATAGGATTATGGAACAAATGCTGGAAGGTATCAAAGGTGTTCGCGTCTATGTCGATGACATAATCATCTGGTCCACCACCCCGCAGGAGCATGTTAGTCGCCTCCAGCGCGTATTCAGACGTATACATGAGCATGGCCTCCGCCTCAACAGGACCAAACGCTCTTTTGGTCAGACAGAACTTAAGTTCCTCAGGGACCACATCTCCCAATTGGGTGTGCAGCCGGATGCGGACAAGGTAGCTTCCATCACAGCTATGAAAACACCAGAGGACAAGAAGGCAGTCCTCCGATTTCTGGGCATGGTAAGTTTTTTAGGGAAATTCATCCCTAACCTCGCCTCTCATACCACGGCTCTCAGGAACCTGGTCAGGAAGATGACAGACTTCCAATGGCTTCCTGCCCATGAGCGCGAATGGAGGGAACTCAAGGCAAAACTGACCACAGCCCCGGTCTTAGCCTTCTTTGATCCAGCAAAGGAGACCAAAGTTTTGACCAATGCCAGTCAATCCGGCATTGGGGCAGTGCTCCTTCAACGTGATGAGACCTCATCATGGGTCCCCATTGCATATGCGTCGCGTGCGATGACCCCCCCCCCCCCCCCCCCCCCCCGGAGCAGCGCTACGTGCAGATAGAAAAGGAGTGCCTGGGCCTTCTGACCGGTGTTGTTAAATTTCATGATTATGTCTACGGACTTCCTCAATTCACCGTCGAGACTGACCATCGCCCGCTGGTCAATATAATACAGACAAGACTTGAACGACATGACGCCTTGCCTCCAGCGTATTCTTCTCAAGCTCCGGCGATACGACTTCCATCTGGTATACACCTCAGGCAAGGAACTTGTGGTGGTATGTATTAGGGGTATTACGGTACCCTGTGATGCCGAGAGGCTATTGGTGGATAGACGCTGGGTCCCGATTGGATCAGCCGCCTACTGACTCCACCCAGTAAGGCGGAGTATAAGAACCCGGGTTCTCCCAGCAGCCTCATTCTGTAACTGTGCTGCTGGGGAACAAGTCTGCGTAATAAAGCCATCGATTGACTCCATCTCTTCTCGTCTCGTGAGTGATTGATCGTGCTACAATTTATTACGCAGACTTAAAGGACATGGAGCTCCGAACCACTCCGGAGTGTCTGCGAATCAGCCCCCACGCCTCAAACTCAGTGGCCACTTATAAACACTGGCTAGCGTGTTTCGAAGGATACCTCCGCACGGCCACTTGCGTGACTACAGAAGACCAGAAAATGCAAGTCCTGCATTCCAGGGTGAGCCCGGAAATCTACTCTCATAGAGGACGCGGAGGATTTCCAGTCGGCGCTCGCCATGCTGATGGGAATCTATGTTCGGCCCGTCAACCAGGTCTACACACGCCACCAGCTCGCGGCGAGACGGCAGATCCCTGGGGAACCGCTGGACGAATTCTACAGTGTGCTGTTGATACTGGGGAGAAACTGCAACTGCCCATCGGTTTCGGCTAATGAACATACGGAACTACTAGTTCGGGATGCCTTCGTAGCAGGTATGCTCCCATCCCAAATTCACCAGCGATTGAAGGAGAGAGACGCACTAGGCCTCAAGGAGGCACAGGCCCTCGCTGCCTCGCTCGATGTGGCGTCACAGGACGCCCGTGCCTACGCCCCCGACCGCGCAGCTGCCCCTTGGGCACCGTGGACCCCCGCCACGACCGACCCCCCGGCACCCCCCGCCCCCCCGCAGGCCTGTGCTGCCAGAGCGCCAGCCCACCCGGGGGGGCCCCGCTGCTACTTTTGCGGGCAAACGAAACACCCCCGGCTGCGCTGCCCGGCCCTCTCAGCACTCTGCAAAGGGTGCGGCAAAAAAGGGCACTTTGTAGCGGTGTGCCAGGCCCGGGTATTCGCTGCAATCTACCGTGGAGAACCAGGACCCCAAACTCAACCCCCCCAACGATCCACGTGCAGCCAACGGGCGGCGGCATTTTGGGTCCCGGACGCCATACGCCCCCGACCGCGCGGCTGCCCCTTGGGCACCGTGGACCCCCGCCACAACCGACCCCACGGCACCCCCCAACAAACCATGTGCGGCCAACGGGCGCCGCCATCTTGGGTCCCGGACTCCATGCGGGAGGGAGGGCGCCACCATCTCGGGTCCCGGACTCCATGCGGGACGGATGGGCGCCGCCATTTTGGGTCCCGGACTCCATATACCCCCGACCGCGCGGCTGCTCATTGGGCACCGTGGACCCCCGCCACGACCGACCCCCTGGCACCCCCCCCCAATGATCCATGTGCGGCCAATGGGCACCGCCATTTTGGGTCACGGACTCCATGCGGGAGGGTGGGGCGCTGCCATCTTGGGTCCCGGACTCCATGCGGGAGGGAGGGTTGCCGCCATCTTGTCCACCCCCGACCGTGTGCGACCCGTTGCCGCCATCTTGGCTGAGCCCAAGGACCCCGGAATGGACGACTTCACGGGGCCTGAAGAAAACGCCCCGATGCAGCAACAGCGACTGGCTTCGGTGACCCTGGACCAGTCGCGGCCCCGAACACTCCAAACGGCAACAACGACAGTACTCGTCAACGGGTACGAGACGCCCTGCCTGATCGACTCTGGGAGCAAGGAGAGTTTTATACACCCCGATGCGGTAAGACGCTGTTCTCTTCCGATCCACCCGAGTAGTCAAAACATTTTCCTGGCAGCAGGACCCCATTCCGTAGAGATCAAAGGGTTTTGCATCGCGAACCTCATGGTGCAGGGGAGGGAGTTCAAGAACTATCGGCTTTACGTCCTCCCCTACCTCTGCGCTGCCACATTCCTGGGGTTGGATTTTCAGTGCAACCTACAGAGTTTAACGTTCCAATTCGGCGGCCCTATACCCCCACTCACTATCTGCGGCCTCGCGACCCTCAAGGTCGACCCGCCTTCCCTGTTTGCTAACCTCACCCCGGATTGCAATCCAGTCGCCACTAGGAGCAGATTGTACAGCGCCCAGGACCGAACCTTTATCCGGTCGGAAGTCCAGTGGCTGCTGCGGGAAGGCAAACTCCAGGCCAGCAATAGTCCCTGGAGAGATCAGATGGTAGTTGTAAAGACCAGGGAGAAGCTGAGGATGGTCATAGACTATAGTCAAACCATCAGTAGGTACACACAGCTGGATGCGTACCCTCTCCCCCGCATATCCGACATGGTCAATCGGATTGCACAGTACAAGGTCTTTTCCACGGTGGACCTTAAGTCCGCATATCACCAGCTCCCCATCCGCCCGAGCGACCGCAAATACACTGCCTTTGAAGCAGATGGGCGGCTCTATCATTTCTTAAGGGTTCCATTCGGCGTCACTAACGGAGTCTCGGTCTTCCAACGGGAGATGGACTGAATGGTTGAGCGGTACGGTTTGCGGGCTACGTTCCTGTACCTCGATAACGTCACCATCTGCGGCCACGATCAGCAGGACCACGACGCCAACCTCTGAAAATTTCTCCAGACCGCAAACGCCCTGAATCTCACGTACAACAGGGAAAAATGCGTGTTTAGCACCGACCGTCTAGCCATCCTTGGCTACGTAGTGCGAAATGGAGTTATAGGCCCCGACCCTGAACGCATGTGCCCCCTTATGGAGTTCCCCCTTCCTCACTGTTCCAAGGCCCTGAAACGCTGTCTGGGCTTTTTCTCTTATTACGCCCAGTGGGTCCCCCACTACGTGGACAAGGCCCGTCCGCTAACCCAGTCCACGGTCTTTCCCCTGTCGACAGAGGCCCGCCAGGCCTTCAGCCGTACCAAAGCGGATATCGCAAAGGCCACGATGCACGCGATCGACGAATCCCTCCCCTTCCAAGTCGAGAGCGACGCGTCTGATGTAGCTCGGGCGGCCACCCTCAACCAAGCGGGCAGACCCGTGGCCTTTTTTTCACACACCCTCCATGCTTCAGAAATCCGCCACTCCTCAGTGGAAAAGGAGGCCCAGGCCATAGTGGACGCTGTGCGACATTGGAGGCATTACCTGGCCGGTAGGAGATTCACTCTCCTCACTGACCATCGGTCGGTGGCCTTCATGTTCGATAATACACAGCGGGGCAAGATCAAGAACGACAAGATCTTGCGGTGGAGATCGAACTCTCCGCCTATAACTATGAGATCTTGTATCGTCCCGGAAAGCTGAATGAGCCGTCTGATGCCCTATCCCGCGGCACATGTGCCAATGCACAAGTGGACCGTCTCCGAAAGCTCCACGAGGACCTCTGCCACCCGGGGTCACTCGGTTCTTTCACTTCGTAAAGTCCCGGAACCTGCCCTACTCCATCGAGGAGGTCAGAACAGCCACCAGGAACTGCCAAATCTGCGCAGAGTGCAAGCCACACTTCTACAGGCCAGATAAAGCGCACCTGATAAAGGCTTCCCGTCCCTTTGAGTGCCTCAATCTGGACTTCAAAGGCACCCTCCCCTCCACCGACCGCAACACGTACTTCCTGAACGTGATTGACGAGTACTCCCGGTTCCCTTTCGCCATCCCCTGCCCCGACATAACTGCGGCCCCGCCTACATACATAGCGATAGAGGGTCCTCCTTCATGAGCGACGAACTGCGTCAATTCCTGCTCAGCAAAGGCATTGCCTCGAGCCAGACGACCGGGGGAACGGCCAGGTAGAGAGGGAGAACAGAACGGTCTGGAAGACCGTCCTGCTGGCCCTACAGTCCAGAAGTCTCCCAGTTCCCCCTGGCAGGAAGTCCTTCCGGACGCCCTCCACTCCATCCGGTCGCTGCTTTGTACAACAACGAATCAAACACCTCATGAACGCCTCCTGGTCTTCCCTAGGAAGTCCTCCTCCAGAACATCACTTCCGACCTGGCTAGCAGCCCGGGACCCATCCTGCGGATGCACAAATCGGACCCGTTGGTCGAGAGGGTTCATCTCCTCCACGCGAACCCTCAATACGCCTACGTGGCGTACCCCGACAGCCGACAGGACACGGTCTCCCTGCGGGACCTGGCGCCCGCCGGAGCTCCACACACCCCCTCCCTCCCACCGGCGCACCCCACAGCCGCCCCCTTCCTGGGTGGATCGGTCCAGTCGTGATTGGGGGTAGTGGAGCAGGCAGAGGCGTCGTTACACTCCCAGAGACGACGGTGCCCGAGCCAGCGCCTGCATCACCACCGGGGCTGAGACGATCGGCGAGGATGACCAGGGCACCCATTCGACTCATCAAATCCGTATAACAAAGCAAGAAATGCCTCTGTAAATAATTCAGTTGCCCAGTAAGAGTGGCATTGTAAATAGTACTGGTAGTTTGATATCGGAGCATAGCCGCTGTGTTAGCGGCATCCTAGGTACCGACTCTGTAAACCCCTACCACCATACGGCCCACTACCCCCGCCGGGTTCTTTTTTAACAAGGGGTGAATGTGGTGGTATGTATTAGGGGTATTACGGTACACTGTGATGCCGAGAGGATAGACGCTGGGTCCCGATTGGATCAGCCGCCTACTGGCTCCACCCAGTAAGGCGGAGTATAAGAGCCCGGGTTCTCCCAGCAGCCGCATTCTGTAACTGCACTGCTGGGGAACAAGGCTGCGTAATAAAGCCATCGATTGACTCCATCTCTTCTCGTCTCGTGAGTGATTGATCGTGCTACAGACCACATCATTGCTGACGCTCTCTCTGGTCAGTCAACACTCCATGTGACCCAGCGGGATTTGTCTGCCAGGTTGACGCCCATGTGGCATTCGTGGCCTCCAATCTACCTGCCTTGGATGAACACCTCGTCCAAATTTGCCGCGAGACGGCGGCTGACCCCTTGCTACAGCGTATTATGCGCCACCTAACGGACGGGTGGCTCAAGGGCCAATGCCCTCAATTCTATAATGTCAGAGATGATCTGGCAGTAAGAGACGGGGTTCTTCAAAAACTGGACCGCATTGTCATCCCGCATAGCAGGCGCCAGCTTGTCCTGGAACAACGACACGAGGGCCACCTTGGCGTGGAAAATTGCAGCCGGCGGGCCCGAGAGGCAGTGAACTGGCCCGGCATTAATGAGGACATAGCCAACACAGTGCTCAACTGCCCCAATTGTCAGCGCTTCCAGCCGGCCCAACCACGTGAGACCCTGCAGCCCCATGAGTTGATCACGTCACCATGGACCAAGGTGGATATCGACCTGTTCCACGCGCTGGGTAGAGACTATGTCCTGATCGTGGACTACGTTACGAATTACCCGGAGGTGATACGGTTGCACGACCTCACCTCGTCTGCAGTCATTCGTGCATGTAAAGAAACCTTTGCTCAACACGGCAGCCCGCTCACGGTTATGTCGGACAATGGCCCCTGCTTCGCCAGCCAAAAATGGTCCAACTTTGCCAGGCGGTACAATTTTGCCCATGTGACATCCAGACCCCTGTACCCCCAATCCAACGGCAAAGCAGAGAAGGGAGTACATATCGTCAAACGGCTCCTATGCAAGGCTGCCAATGCTGTGTCTAATTTCTACCTTGTCTTGCTGGCCTATTGCTCTGCCCCACTGTCCACTGGTCTGTCGCCAGCCCAATTACTCATGAATCGCACCCTGAGGACGACGGTGCCGTCCATCCATGTCCCAGACCTCAACCACGTTCCGGTCCTTCGCCGGATGCAGCTGTCTCGTGCACAGCACAAGGCGGCTCATGACTCCCGTGCAGCTGATCTCCCTGCTCTGGCTCCAGGTGACAACGTCCACGTCCATCTTCCGGATTGTGGCTGGTTGCAACTGCTGTTGTCCTTCGGCAGGTGGCCCCCCCGCTCGTTCCTGGTTCGTCTACCGGATGGCTCTATTCTGCGCCGCAATCGACGCGCCTTCATCTCATTCCACACTCGCCACATGATCCTCCAGTGTTGCCTCGCCGTCCTGCTGACCCTGCCACGGACTATGCAGAGCTCCCTGTCACTCTGCCTCCCCGACTTTGACGCAGTCCTGCCCGCTCCTGAACCGGCAGCTCTCGACCCACCCTTGAGGCGGTCAACCAGAATCGCCCACCTCAGAGACTAAATTTATGAACTTTTCGAATTTATGGACTCTCTCAATTGTTTCGTTGCTTTGTTTGATCGTTTCCCTGGTTTCTATATAGTGTTGATCTCGTTACTCTTGTTGCATACTGCTTCTCTGCACCAGACACTTTCCCATGTAAATCGCTTAGTTCTCATATACATTGTCCTGTAAATATGTCTTTGCACCCCACACATAGTTAGAAACATTATCACCACACATTATTTATTGCCACAAATATACATTTTTTTATAAAAGGGGGGATGTCATAATATACACCAATATATCATGGTGCAGATACACACACACTGATGGACACACAGCAAGACCAATCAACACACACAACACCGCAGCCAATCACCAATTAGGGCAAACTCACTATAAAGACAGAGGGCATCAGTTTTCCCGCTCATTCGGGATGCAGCCTCTCAAAAGGACAGAGCTTACAGCTTACAGCACAGATCTTCACCATGTGCTGAGTGCATAGACTGGTTAGGACAGGCATAGGTCTTCAGTTTAATCTAACATCGTGTTAACCCACAGTGAAAGTATGTTCAACAGTTTCTAGCTTAATAAAATAGTGTTGTACTATTGTAAGTGTTGGTGGCCTGTATGTGTTCCACGGATCCAGAGCACCCAACACATCAAGCTCCAGGGACATGTCCATGTTCAGAGGTGGGTGAGTGCCACAGGGAGGTTGGGGGGGGGGGCGGGAGGGGGGGAAATACCTGGAGAGATGGGCAAAGGGTCCGGAGGTCAGCTCGCATTGCGTAAGAAAGTGACAGAGGCATCATGATGGTTGTGCGAAAAGGTGTTTAATGTGTTGTGCAATACCCCACTCCTGGTGATGCTGCCCTTCCCCAATCCCCACTCCCCCTCCCCACCCCCTATCTATTGGGTCCTGGGATCCAGCAATCCTTTGACTACTGTCACGCCTGGGGGGTTCCTACCGCCACCTGATGTGCACCATCAGCAGTGTGGTGTTCACCAGATCCTGCCCCCGAAGCCGGCCACTGACAAGTCCCATCCGGGTTCGGGTTCGTGTATCTGCGCTGGTGGTGGGTGGGGATGACAGCTGTGCCGCAACTACACCAATTAAATATTGGGAAGTCAGAAGTCATTTATTTTTGATTCCCACTTCAAATTCCATTTCCTAACCATTGGCTCCAATCTTCCCCCTGGCATCATGCTGGGACAATACTAGCCTACTCGAATTCCTGTTTCCACATATGCTGTGTTTTGTACAGTCTGTCATATTCTCTCCACCTTCACCACCCCCCCCCCCCCAAATAAATCAAAATTCATGTACATTCTTACTGCCTAACTTGACAAGGAGGAACTGGAGGAAATTTTGTACGTGTAACTTTATAAACGAATAATTAATCAAGGTTTTTGATGTTGATTGTAGGGATTACACTTTGATTCAGAAATTTTTGGGCTTTGATCCCTAAAAAGTAGAGTGACCATTTACATGCTGTGTATGCAGTTCATAGGCTGGATTCTTCGATACACTGCAGCGAAATCGCGAAACGCGATCGGCCGGAGAATCGGCTCCGACGCCGAAATCGGCTTTGACGCTGGCTTCGCGCCGATTTTGGATTCTCCGGACCTCCCACGCCGCCAAAATCGTGGCGCCCACCCCACGGCCCGGAGAATGGCATTGAGTGCCCCGACGACCGATTCTCCGGGGCCTGAGCGATTCTGCGGCCCGGATGGGCCGATTTCCCGACGGCGTTGTTCTAACCACCGATACAAAATCGTGAAGTCGGCGTGCTGGCTGAGGCGGCTGCGAGAAGAGGTAGGAGTTGGCGTGGGGGGATCATTGTCTCCCGAAACAGACACCGGCCGTGCTCTCTGCGGATGGGCGGGGGGGGGGGGGGGCCTGCTGGGGTCAGCGGAGGGGAGGGAAAGGGGGGCGACTGGCCGTGCAGTCGGGAAGCCCCCGTCATGACAGGGCGGTGCTCACGCATCGGGCCCCATTACGACGGCCAACTATTTGGCCATCCACCCCGAGCGCTGGTGAACGGAGGGTTAACGGCCGTATGGGTGGATGCCCCCCTTCCCCCCCCCCCCCCCCCCCCCCCACGGCCACCCCACCCAACCGGCACCAGAAGTGGGGGTGCTGATGGGGCGGGGAGGGGGACATGCATGGCTGGGGCGCGTGGTGCCAACCGGGGTGACAATGTAGCACATGACACCTGGTTGTGCACGGGTGTATGTGCCATGATAACATGTTCTCTCCCCATGTCTGCGTGGGTTTCACCCCTACAACCCAAAGATGTGCAGGTTAGGTGGATTGGACACGCTAAATTGCCCCTTGTCATGTGAGAGTACCTTTAAGAAATGGGTGTTTAAGAAATGTACCTTTAAGAAATGGGTGTTTATCAGTGATGTCAGAGTGTGGGTGGAGCTGGGCTGTCTGTCAGCTTTATACTTTTGTTTTTGAGCAGGCTGCAGAGTGTGTTTTAGTTTCGTTTTCAGTGTTGGAGCTGAAGCCAGACAGAGCAGGTGTACTGTTGATCTCTCTGCCATGAAAAGACGATCTCTTGATCATTTGGTGAATTCAGAATTATAAATGTTCTCAGCAGTGAATGTAAACCTAATATGCTTCTGTTAAAGGGTGTTTCTTGTGTCCTCTGGATGTTGTTTGGGAAGTTATTAAGAATTATTGACTGTTTTTTGGGGGTTGTATTTGAATTGATGGTTGCTAAGATGTTCACTGTATGTTTTAAAAAGGTTAACTTGAGTTCATAGAATAAACATTGTTTTGCTTTAAAAAATACTTTTCCATTTTTGCTGTACCACACCTGTAGAGTGGGCCGTGTACTCCCCATACCACAATCTAGTAAAAGTTGTGGGTCAGGTGAACTCAGTGATACACTTTGTGGTTCTCTAAACCCTGGCCCATAACACCCTTAATTGGAAAAAAATAATCATTGGGTACTCTAAATTTATTTAAATTTTTTTTAAAAAATGATAACATGTTCTCCCCTCACCCCCTGCAGATTATCGTGTTTGGGAAGCAACCAGCGATGTTGGTCGTCGTGGCGGGAGCCGCTGCCCTGCATGCATCCCTGTGACAGCGTCAGCGGAGGTGACTCAGGAGGAGGCGGAGGCTGCAGGAGAGAAGCGGGCCGCAGAAGGGCAGATGGCACGCGCTCAGGCTGGAGGGCTGCCCGCCCGATAGGCTGAGGAGGAGGAGGAGGAACGAGACGAGGAGGAGGAATAAGACGAGGAGGAGGAGGTGGAGGTGGTGGTGGTGCCAAGGGGGCGCCTGATGAGGCTCCGCATGTACCGATGCCGCATGTCTTTCAGGAACTCCAGGATGGGGCATGCAGGAGGAGACTGCAGATGAGCTGGGAGACCGTTGGACACGTTGATGCATGATGGCACACCTGGAACCACGGTGGCCGCCAAGGTGTCACCTACCCCAATAGCCACAGACACACCTGTACCGACTGATACAGCCTGAGAAGTCAGATCGGCCTTCTCGAAAGTGAACCCTTGGAAAGCAATGGGTTATGCCGGAGTACCTGGTCATGCACTCAGATCCTGTGTGGACGAACTGGCGGGTGTGTTAGCGGACATCTTTACCTCTCCCTTCTCCACTCCGAGGTTTCCACCTGTTTCAAGAAGACCACTGTCATACCGGTGCCAAAGAAGAACCAGGCAATGTGCCTCAAGGACTACCAACCAGTGGTCCTGACATTTATTATTATGAGAGGTTAGTCCTGAAACACATCTATTCCAACCTTCCTGATTGCCTTTATCCACTGCAATTTGTCTACCGCCACAACTGGTCCACAGCAAACGCTATCTCCCTGGCCCAACACTCATCCCTGGAGCACCTCGACAACAAGGACTCCTACGTCAGACTCCTGTTCATTGACTACAGCTTCACCTTCAACACAATAATCCCAGCCAAGCTCATATCCAAACTCCAAAACCTAGGACTCGTCTCCTCCCTCTGCAACTGGATCCTTGACTTCCTGATCTACAGACTGCAATCAGTAAGGATAAACAACAACATCTCCTCTACAATAGTCCTCAATACCGGAGCCTCAGAAGGCTGCGTACTTAGCCCCCTAGTATACTCCCTGTACACACACGACTGTGTGGCAAACTTTGGCTCAAACTCCATCTACAAATTTTCTGGTGACATGACCGTAATGGGTCGGATCTCAAACAATGCTGAGTCAGAGTACATGAGGGAGATAGAGAACCTAGGGGCATGGTGCAATGACAACAATCTCTCCCTCAAAGTCAGCAAAACTAAGGAGCTGATCATTGACTTCAGGAAGCGAAGTGCCATCCACGCTCCTGTTTGTATCAATGGTGCCGAGGTGATGATGGTTGACAGCTTCAAATTCCTAGGTGTAAACCAGCAATCTGACCTGGTCCACCCAGGTTGATGCTACGACCAAGAAAGCACAACAGCGTCTATACTTCCTCAGGAAACTAAGGAAATTCAGCTTGTCCACATTGACTTTTACCAATTTTTACAGATGCACTATAAAAAGCATCCTATCTGGCTGCATAACAGCTGGTATGGCAACTGCTCGACCCAAGACTGTAAGAAGCTACAGAGTCGTGAAGACAGCCCAGTCTATCATGCAAACCCTCACCCTCCCATCCATTGACTCTGTATACATCTCCTGCTGCCTTGGGAAAGCAGGCAGCATAATCAAAGCATAATCACAACCCCCCATCCGGATTATTCTCTCTTCCAATCAGTTCCATCGGACAGGAGATACAAATGTTTGGGAACACACACCGATAGATTCAAAACAGCTTCTTACCTGCTGTTACCAGACTCCTAAATGATCCTGTTATGGACTGATCTGATCTTTCTACTCATCTTCTCTACAGTTGTAGCACTATATACCGTATACTTCACCCGCTGTCTACGTTTATGTATTTTCATTATGCATCCTCATGTATTTATCGTATGTTCCATGTTTTCATGTATGGAGCGATCTGCCTGGACTGTACCCAGAGCAATACTTTTCACTGTACCTCGTTACATGTGACAAAAAATCTAAATCTAATCTAAATCTGAAAGCTACAATTTTTTCATAGGGTCAACTTTTACACGAGATTGATTTTTAGACAAGTATATATGATAGTATTCTCTTCCTGCATTACAGCTCTCAGAAGTAAGATTTTCTAAATCTCCACTAACATAACGCTGATTGTAAAATGGTTTGGAAAATCTAGGTTTAGTTTACTTAAAACTAATGATTAACAGCTTGACATTCTGACTTTGTGAAGTCAAATGTCATATTACCAACCTTTGTTACAATTTCTTGTTTTTCAGAAAATATTGGGGAATAATCTATTCACAGACTTTGCTATTTCTTCCTGCGAAGTTTCTGGAAGTTGGAATAAGAGCAGGGATACAGTCCTGAGTCTACATATCAAACCAATGGATCAACAGTGAACTTACAATGAAATTGACCAAATTGGAAGCTTGAGGTTAACTGCAGGGGGACAAAGTTCTGTAAAGTTACAATTTTTTCTTTGACTTTTTAAACTTTCTTTTACTAATACAGCATCCAGGTTCTTAAGCCCTTAATAGCAGGCATATTGTTAGCAGCTAAAGCATCAGCAGAGGTCAGGAATGACTGATTTGGCTGAAACTTCAGCATTAAAAACCTCTCTCACACTGCCACCTGCAGGTGCAACAGGTATTGCAGTTTAATTGAATGGAGAGATAAGGCAGTTAAACACAGCAGTTTGTAATATAATTTGAAGCGGGACTGAATATTGTGGCAGGCGATGGGGTCTCGGCTGCTGGCTGAAGATGCAAGGTCAATGATGCAAAACAATACTTTGAGTGCGAGTCTTTGCAGATAATTAAGTCTTTACAGGTCCAGACAGAGCAACTGGAGAGAGGGATAATCACAGGTTAAAGAGGTGTGAATTGTCTCAAGCCAAGACTGTTGGTAGGATTTTGCAAGCCCAGGCCAGATGGTGGGGGCTGAATGTAATGCGACATGAAACCAAGGTCCCAGTTGAGGCCGCACTCATGTATGCTGAACTTGGCTATCAGTTTCTGCTCAGCACTTCTGCGTTATTGTGCATCCTGAAGGTCGCCTTGGAGAATGCTTACCTGAAGATCAGAGGCTGAATGCCCTTGACTGCTTGCCGATTGTCGCGTGATGTCCGTTCGTCTTGCATCATTAACTTTGTTTATATTTGTGTTTCTGGAACCCACCTCTTCATTCACCTGAGTGTTATAACCTGCCTGCTTACCATTGGCTGGGGACTAATGACAATCCCACAATCCTGTGGGAGTATGAGCTTCCCCAATGAGGGGGGCGGAGAAATCATTAGCAGACTCCCTGTATAAATAAAGCTGGCCAGTTTGGAACCAGCAGGAAGGAGTAAGCAGCAAGCGAGGTTGCTGCTGTTGTGTATATATATGTTATTGTAAATAAATGTTATTTCTTTGTATCCTTGAAACTCATGCTGGATTCTTCGTGGCCCTCACAAAACTGAGGAAGGAGCTGCTCTCTGAAAACTAGTGATTCGAAACATAACTGTTGGACTTTAACCTGGTGTTGTAAGACTTCAGTAACAATACAGTTTTATTGGTTGTTTTTGTTTCCACTGTTTAGTGCCTTGATTAAAATATGTCTCATTATCAAGGCAATGTTTCTTCATTTTAAATATCCACAAACTGTTGGAGTTTGTCTTTTGCCCTATTCGTCCCGGGGAATCGTATAACCTTACCTCAAGATCTACTATTTCTAATTAACTCTGATTCCAGCTCTCCATTTTATAAATTAATATTTTAGGGACATGTTGCCTTTTGCCCTTCAAGGATTTAGCTTTCTGCTGCAATGGTTTTATGATTTTCCACTCCCCACTAGAAAAAGAAAACAGCTTCAGTCCCCTTTGGTTTTGCATTTTAGGCCAACTGGTGGCAGCATTTTTGTTGTGTCAATGCCTTCAACTTCCAGTCTCCCTCCATAGCTGCCCCAGTGGTCGACCATGTCATATGTCATTAAACATCAATTGGTCTTCATCAGGCATTCCTGGATGTGTTCCTGTACTTTCTCATTACTCACCCATATTTATGCTTACTGTTGTCTTCATGGTAGGCTGAAGAATCCATCTCCATCACATTTGGGGTTAGGGTGAATGGTTAATATGGCACATCAATTGCCTCTCAGTTAAAGCAATTTAACTGGCCACCATCCATTTTCTGTCTCTGATCTGGAGGCAACAAACGTATATTTAGTCAGGGAACAAAACAATAGATCTGGGCAGCACGGTGGCGCAGTGGTTAGCACTGCTGCCTCACAGCACCATGGACCCGGGTTCGATCCCGGCCCCGGGTCACTGTCCATGTGGAGTTTGCACACTCTCCCCGTGTCTGCGTGGGTCTCACCCCCACAACCCTAAAGATGTACAGGGTGGGTGGATTGGCCACGTTAAATTTCCCCTTAGTTGGAAAAACAAATAATTGGGTACTCTAAATTTATATTTAAAAAAAATAGATCCTGACCATGTAACTAAAAAGAGAATCCGACTTTACAATTTGATACTTTCCACTTGTGCCAATGCCAAAACAATACTCTTTCTGTCCAAAGCAGAATGAGAATTCACTACTGCACAGTAAATACCGGTTATCCTCATGAATGGAAAGTTTATTCCAAAGTAGCTCCAAAACCTTTTCAATGTAGATCTCTTTGCCTCTCTGCGAATCAACTGCTCTGCATACTTTTATTTCAGAGCACTAATAGTTATAGCTTGGCTGAATTTTAATTTTCATAGATTAATAAATTTCTCCTTTTTTGTTTATTCCCTTTAATCCATTGCATGGTTCAAATATGACGTTGATCTGCTTACAGGCATGATTATTGACAATATGGGCTAGACGAGCTTTCCGAAAGAGTGATTAAAATCTTGATAAAATCATACAGAGATTCGACCGTGGTAGCTTATTAAAAAAAGGAAAATCTTACCGCTTACCATAATAAGCAAAGACTCAACCCCAAAGACATAAAGGAAGAAATATTTGAATGGATAAAGCGCTTTCCATGACGTATAGGATGTCAAAGATGTGTTAGCTATTCGTTCACTGATAATGACCAGATAATCTGCTTTTGCAATATCACTGTCATTCTCAGTGACATCATTTTATCGTGATCTTGACTTAAAACCGCGTTCTGTTATCTACCAGGTTGTGATTAATTTGCTTTTGAAAACCTGTTTCCACTTGCATGGTTGGGAGCGAACCAGTTAGGGCCCGGTTTTATGAAGAATATCTGGAAAATGTACACATTTGTAAATTCTGTAAATTCCAAACTATAACCTTAGTTTTCTGCTCCTAAAATGAATGAATCTACCTTTTGAATCCTTGAGTCCCAATTCATTTTTTCCCATTAAGGGGCAATTTAGTGTGGCCAATCCACCTACCCTGCACATCTTTTGGTTGTGGGGGCAAAACCCACACAAACACGGCAAGAATGTGCAAACTCCATACGGACAGTGACCCAGAGCCGGGATCGAACCTGGGACCTCGGCGCCATGGCTAACCCACTGCGCCACCGTGCTGCCTTCCTTGACTAAGATGACAGAATTTCAACCAGTATTATTGGGTATGTTTTTGTTGGCCATGCACATCCAGTAGAAACCTTGGGCTGGATTCTCCGTTTCTGAGACTATGTGCCGACACGGCGTGGGAACAGTGGGGTTTTGCGACAGAGAAAACGACGCAACAACTGCACCGATCCAGCAACTTTAAATGGGCTAGCACCATCGCCATGTGGAACACAATCAATTCCATGGAAAATGGTGCCGGATTCACCGGGTCCATGATTGGCACTCATGAGGCTCACACACCGCAGCTACACTTAAACGATCCGTCGCCCCACACACACCGTCCCAGCCAACAAGATGGCTGGAAGGAGAGCAGTGCCACGGTTCAGGGACGCTGAGCTGGACACCCTCATGGGTGCCGTGCAGGAGAGAAGGATGACCCTGTACCCCGGCCTGGGAGGAAGGCCGCCAGGTGCCGCTGTTCAGCATGCCTGGGCGCAGGTGGCAGAGGTGGTCAGCGCCGTGGGCAACGTCATCCGGACTGGCATACAGTGCCGGAAGAAACTTCACAACCTCCTCAGGGCAGTCAGGGTAAGTTGGCCGCTCCGTTCCCCTGGCACTAACGCTGCCCCCACGAGGGACAGTAGAACCACCACCCTGCCCCACATGCCAGCATCCATGCCAGCCGCCCTGGCTGGGTGCCCAGGCCACTGAGGACACCAACTACCCAACCCCTGGGCTGCATGTGTCGGAATGTCTAACGGGTTTGCTGTGTGTGATTGCCCCCCCCCCCCCCCCCCCCCACACAACCGTTAGAGAGGGAGAAGACCGGAGGGGGACCACTAGAACTGCGGGCCCTCACCCGAGCAGAGGGCCACTGGATGTGGTCGGCGGCCCGGAGGAAAGTGAGGTCACCAAGGTGGAGGTTGCCGGCAAGCGAAGAAGTGAGACCCAGCTAAGTTGCGGATCCCCATGACACATGTGTGGACCACCCCCCACATCCCCCCCTTACCACCCCCCCACCTCCCCCTCAACCCACAACCCCCTCACCCCTCACCCCCTATCACCCCCTGCACCCACCTCAACCCCTTCACCCTTCAGCTCCCTCAACACCGCCCCCCATGCCCCCCCCCCCCCACCCCCCCCCCCCCCCCCCCCCCCCCACCCACCCCTGGTCCGCTGTCTAATCATACTTGTGCCTTACAGAACTTGCTGGAGATGGGGTTGGTCCATCTGGAGCCCCCCCGCCCCCAGCCAGTGCCAAAGCCGGTGTTCTGCAGACAGCCGAGCACTGATTGGGAGAGCAGCCCAAACACCAGGACACCCCGGAGCTCGGGCCGTCGGAGGATGGCACTGACTTTCCGTCACAGCTGTCTCCTACACACTTCACCATCTCAGAGACTATCACCTTGGTTGGGCACATGAGTGAAGAGGAACCTGGGTCACTATCTGGTGCGTGCCACACATCGCATCCAGTACAGCAGGTGGAGGTAGGAGCAGCCAAGGGGTCAGACGGTCGGAGGGCTGGCCAGCCCCAGGAATCAGCTGCCGCCCAGACGGGTCCCGGGCTCCTGGAAGATCCAGTCCCAGCCACAGTGGAGATGCAGTCAAAGAGCCAGGGAGGAAAGGAGGGAATGACTGCGGGCATCCAGCACCTGCTGGAACAGGTGGAGGAGTCCATCCACGTGCAGGAGCAGGGGGAGGGGGTGGTGACGGTCATGTGTGCCACCCAGGCCGACACTGCATGGGTGGCGTCCGCGGTGGAGGCATTGGGGGCAACAGTTACGGCTATGGATCAGAGTGTCCTAGGCCTGGGGCATTCTGTGCAGGCGGGCGCGAGGCTCAGGACAGGGCTGCCCTCTCACAGGCAGCCATGTGCCACAGCCACCTGAACATTGCAGCGGTGCTCCTCAGCATGGCCCACTCACAGCAGGCCATGGCTGGGAACGTCCATGGCATTGCCCAGGTGCTGGCCGACGTGGCACAGACACTGGGCAGGGTCCCAGAGGTAGGTGGCCCTAACCCATTGGGAGGTGGCCCAGTCACTGGCAGATGTGGCGCAATCCCAGGCGGCAATAGTCCACACCCTTGAGCATGAGCGTGCGGACCCTGGCCGAGACCAGAGCGGGCCTCCAGGACTGGCAGCCCCAGGTGGCGGGGGAGCCTCAGGGATGGCTCCGCTCGCACCCCTGTCCCATGGAGTAGCCCGGGGGCCATTGGGCATCCCGAGGGAGGAGAAGGTGATGGGGCCCGTGCCGGTGACTTCTGCAGGGGAGGTGCCGGAAGACCGCAGCACCTTGGACTCATCTCCTCCTGTCCCTAGCGCATTATTTGGTGGGCAGCGGGCAGAACAGGGTGGCACCACGCCACCTGGGACTCCTGAGCAGCGGCCGGGCCCATCCAGGCTGGGTCGCCCCAGGAGGCACGCGCCAACAGAGACCCTCGTCCCAGGGCAGGAGTTACAGCGGGACGCTTCCACCCTGCTGTACCATCTGGGGAACCAGCTAGGCGTAGTGTTAGGGCCGGAGAGTTAGACATCAGTTAAGTTGGCATGGGTGCAAGGCACAGTATACTCATAGGGGCTAGGGCACAGATCTGGGAATATTTGTTCACAATAAACACGTATTACCATGTTACAACGTGCCTTGGTGCTCTGTCGGATGTGTGTGAGGGGTGGGCTGGTCGGGGGTCGGGCAGGGGAATGGTGCAGCCCTGTGGGTGAACCATGCTCCCCACCCTCCTCCACCACCCGCCCCACCCGACCGACCCCACCACTGCCACCCCAGCGCTACGGTGCGACCTTGCGATGGAATGGCCAGCTTGCATGCAGGGATCACCCAGGTGGATGGTGCAACCATAGGCATGGGTCAGATGTCACACGATGCAGAGTACCAGGGCTCAGCAGAGCGGGTTGACATCATCCTCCATCCCATGGACCAGACCCGTTGTTAAAAATAATAATAATAATCGCTTATTGTCACAAGTAGGCTTCAATGAAGTTACTGTGAAAATCCCCTAGTCGCCATATTCTAGTGCCTGTTCGGGGAGGCCGGTACGGAAATTGAACCCGCGCTGCTGGCCTTTTTCTGCATTACAAGCCAGCTGTTTAGCCCACTGTGCTAAACCAGCCCATTATTATTATTATTATTATTATTAAGTATTGATCCGCCTGTGAAAATAGGGCTTCCGTGACGGTGCAGATGCACCTGTGCACCGAGCTCTGAGAGATCCCGGAGATGTCCCCAATCGGCATCTGGAAGGACCCTGTGGTACAGAGGGTCAGGTCTTCCCCCATACCCCCGCGGTGCCAGGTGTGCCATCATCTGGCAGATGTGTTGCACTGTCTCTGCGCTCAGCTGGAGTCTTCGATGGCATGCCCAGTCCGGCAGGTGCACTAATGTCAGGAAAACCCTTATGCGGGGCCTCCTTGGCTCCTCCTCGGCCTGTTGGGCGGCATGCTTTCCAGCCTGGGTGGCTGCCACCTGCCCCTCTGCAGCACGCTCTGCTGCTGCCCGCTCCACTGCTGCAGCTTTCACCTCCACATCACGCAGCTGACGCTCATCCGGCCACAGGGCATCCTGCAGAGCCGCAGCGATCACCGGGTCGGTCACCATTGCTGGTCGAACTCCAAAAGCAGGGGGTGAAAAGGCAACACGTTTGCACAGTGCATGCTCCAGTGCCCAACCACGGTCGACGGGCTACATGGTGGCCCCAGTTGGCAGTGCAGGCTCCACCCCCACATGTCCCCCCCACCCTCTCACCCCTGCCCTCTCGGTGACCGGCACCATGGGGGCCTCCAGGGGTACCATTGGCTGGTACTGCCCTCGCTGAGGGCTGCCGTGGGTGTTTCCCTGGGTTGTCCGCTGGTGGGTGGCGGCCGGTTGGGTGGGAAGGTTGGGGTGGCGGGAGGTGGGGAGGGGGGGTGGGGTGGGTTGGGTGAGGGGCAATCATACAGCCAGTGTAGAACCAGGGGCCGTGGCGAGTGGTCGCACCACAGCAAGGTGGCCGCCGTGCTGGCAGTCGGTGCCTGGACACCGCTCCTGTCCCGGACCAGGCAGGCCCCCCTCCCCCACCCCACCCCAGCCAGCATGGCCAGTTTCCGGGTCGGCAGCCTGTGTTCGCTCCTCTCCATGTCCCATCTTATCTCGCTCTCTCTCAGCAGCCGGCACGCCAGGGTCACATTTTAGAAAGCTCACATGGACCGTGTCGTAGTGAACTCAGCCTATCGGAGGCGGAGAATCGCGGGTGGGCCCACTAATGATATGCAAATTGGTTTAAACACCCCGCGGTGCGTGGTGCATTTGCGCCATTTTCAGGGTCCCGGAGAAATCCGGTTTGGTGTCAAACCCGCGACTGCTGCGATTTTGGCGGCTGAGGCTATTCTCCGCCCAATAGCTTTTCCTGATTTCGGAGTCGACCGACAAAGAATCCCACCCCTTTACTTTGGGTCCTCACAACTTTCAGTCACCTTCTCTGTTAATATTGTGCGGGATTCTGCGTTCGGCCAGCCACGTGTTTCTCTCGGTCGCGCATCATTCGCTTGTGGCGGGCATCTATCGTCCCGCCATTTGTCAATGGGAATTCCCATTATAACCACCCCACACCACCGAGAAGCCCACAGGGGTGCGCTGCAAACGGCCATTGTGTCAAATGTTCCCTCAAAATGTAACATTGAATTCTCTGAGAACATTGTGTTAATTCTACCTTTTACCACTGTGGGGCTCTGTACCATAACCCTATACACTTCAGTTATTTTCCTGTTTCAGGTGCTATGCCCCACCTGTTCTCAGGATCGCTTGAAATTGTCCTTTTTACGGATTTAATATTATCAAAATATGGTACTTGCTTCAAGGTAAATTTATCGTAGGCATAACGTTAAAAGTAATAGATTAAGATATTGATGAACAATCAATTGCACAAAGACTAAAGTTGGGTACAACTGTGGCTTTATTACAGTCAGATGCGAGGCCTCCTGCTGAAGCTGGCGAAACGGCAGGGCACTGGAGGTCATGGATATTTATACAGTTCTCCCTGGGCGGAGCCAGGCAGCAGGAGCTACCGACGAACCTGTAGTGCAGGTCCTACCTTACATCTCCTATTACAGTGGATCACCACATTCACCCCCTGCTAAAAATGAGTCCGGCGGGGGTGACGTGAAACTATATACAATTAGTGCAATAATGTACAGTGGTAGGGAAAGAAAAGTCCATGTTGACGGTCCGGAGTCTGTCAAAGGTTCAGCCGGTCCGGTGTTTTGGTGCTTCGTTGGGAACGGCGTAACGGTGGCGGCGAAGTCGGTGCTGGCGGTGGTGGAGGTGGCAGCGATGGCGGTGGTGGGGTGCTGATGCTGGCCAGTCATCGGGGAACTCCGGGAGCGTGCAGAAGTCCTCTTCGTCCTATTGTGCGGAAAAGGGGAGGGGGGGTGGTCTGGTGGGGTCAATATTGACGGCGCGGTGGGAGGTGGGGGGGGGGGGCGGTGTTGGGGTGGAACCTGACGGTGCCAGGTCCCTGAGTGAGACAGTATCTTGGCAGCCATCGGGGAACTCAAGGTAGGCATATTGAGGGTTGGCGTGGAGCAGGTGAACCCTGTCCACCAAGGGGTCCGCCTTGTGGAGTTGGACGTGCCTACGGAGAAGGATTGGTACTGGAGCAGCGAGCCAAGTCGGGAGCGACACCCCGGATGTGGACTTCCTGGGGAAGGTGAAAACACGTTCATGGGGTGTATTATTAGTGGCGGTGCACAATAGTGACCGGATGGAGTGTAGAGCGTCAGGGAGGACCTCCTGCCAGCGAGAGGCTGGGAGGTCCCTGGAACGTAGGGCCAGCTGGACGGCCCTCCAAACCATCCCATTCTCCCATTCTACTTCCCCTTTTCCCCGGGGGTTGTAGCTGGTCGTCCTGCTGGAGGCTATACCCCTGCTGAGCAGGAACTGACGCAGCTCATCGCTCATGAATGAGGATCCCCTGCCACTGTGGATGTACAGTAAGAAGTCTTACAACACCAGGTTAAAGTCCAACAGGTTTGTTTCGATGTCACTAGCTTTCGGAGCACTGCTCCTTCCTCAGGTGAATGAAGAGGTATGTTCCAGAAACATATAGATATAGACAGATTCAAAGATGCCAGACAATGCTTGGAATGCGAGCATTAGCAGGTGATTAAATCTTTACAGATCCAGAGATGGGGTAACCCCAGGTTAAAGAGGTGTGAATTGTGTCAAGCCAGGACAGTTGGTAGGATTTCGCAGGCCAGATGGTGGGGGATGAATGTAATGCGACATGAATCCCAGGTCCCGGTTGAGGCCGCACTCATGTGTGCGGAACTTGGCTATAAGCTTCTGCTCGGCGATTCTGCGTTGTCGCGCGTCCTGAAGGCCGCCTTGGAGAACGCTTACCCGGAGATCAGAGGCTGAATGCCCTTGACTGCTGAAGTGTTCCCCGACTGGAAGGGAACATTCCTGCCTGGTGATTGTTGCGCGATGTCCATTCATTCATTGTCGCAGCGTCTGCATGGTCTCGCCAACGTACTACGCATCGGGACATCCTTTCCTGCAGCGTATGAGGTAGACAACGTTGGCCGAGTCGCACGAGTATGTAACGCGTACCTGATGGGTGGTGTTCTCATGTATAATGGTGGTATCCATGTCGATGATCTGGCACGTCTTGCAGAGATTGCCATGGCAGGGTTGTGTGGTGTCGTGGTCACTGTTCTGAAGGTTGGGTAGTTTGCTGCAAACAAAGAACAAACAAAGAACAAAGAAATGTACAGCACAGGAACAGGCCCTTCGGCCCTCCAAGCCCGTGCCGACCATACTGCCCGACTCAACTACAATCTTCTACACTTCCTGGGTACGTATCCTTCTATTCCCATCCTATTCATATATTTGTCAAGATGCCCCTTAAATGTCCCTATCGTCCCTGCTTCCACTACCTCCTCCGGTAGCGAGTTCCAGGCACCCACTACCCTCTGCGTAAAAAACTTGCCTCGTACATCTACTCTAAACCTTGCCCCTCTCACCTTAAACCTATGCCCCCTAGTAATTGACCCCTCTACCCTGGGGAAAAGCCTCTGACTATCCACTCTGTCTATGCCCCTCATAATTTTGTATACCTCTATCAGGTCGCCCCTCAACCTCCTTCGTTCCAGTGAGAACAAACCGAGTTTATTCAATCGCTCCTCATAGCTTATGCCCTCCATACCAGGCAACATTCTGGTAAATCTCTTCTGCACCCTCTCTAAAGCCTCTAAAACAATGGTTTGTTTAAGGTTGCACGGTTGTTTGAAGGCAAGTAGTGGGGGTGTGGGGATGACCTTGGCAAGATGTTCATCTTCATCGATGACGTGTTGAAGGCTGTGAAGAAGATGTCGTAGTTTCTCCGCTCCGGGAAAGTACTGGACGACGAAGGGTATTCTGTCGGTTGTGTCCCATGTTTGTCTTCTGAGGAGGTCGGTGCGGTTTTTTGCTGTGGCGCGTTGGAACTGTCGATCGATGAGACGAGCGCCATATCCCGTTCGTACGAGGGAATCTTTCAACGTCTGTAGATGTCTGTTACGCTCCTCCTCGTCTGAGCAGATCCTGTGTATACGGAGAGCTTGTCCATAGGGGATGGCTTCTTTAATGTGTTTAGGGTGGAAGCTGGAGAAGTGGAGCATCGTGAGGTTATCCGTGGGATTGCGGTAAAGCGAAGTGCTGAGGTGACCGTCCTTGATGGAGACGAATGTGTCCAAGAATGCAACTGATTTTGGAGAGTAGTCCATGGTGAGTCTGATGGTTGGATGGAACTTATTGATGTCATCGTGTAGTCATTTCAGTAATTCTTCACCGTGGGTCCAAAGGAAAAAAATGTCATCAATGTATCTGGTGTATAACGTCGATTAAAGGTCCTGTGCGGTGAGTAGGTCTTGTTCAAACCTGTGCATTAAGATGTTGGCGTATTGGGGTGCGAATTTGGTCCCCATGGCTGTTCCGTGCGTCTGGATGAAGAACTTGTTGTCGAAGGTGAAGACGTTGTGATCCAGAATGAAGCGGATGAGTTGCAGAATTGCGTCTGGAGATTGGCAGTTGTCGGTGTTGAGCACTGAGGCTGTTGCAGCAATGCCGTCGTCATGGGGGATGCTGGTGTAGAGTGCCGAGACGTCCATTGTGACGAGGAATGTTCCTGGTTCAACTGGTCCATGGGTGCTGAGTTTCTGTAGAAGTCCATCGTGTCGCGACAGAAGCTGGGCGTACCTTGTACGATGGGTTTCAAGATGCCCTCGATGTAGCCAGAGAGGTTCTCACACAGGGTCCCATTGCCTGAAACGATAGGACGTCCTGGTGTGTTGGCCTTGTGTATTTTTGGGAGGCAGTAGAGATCTCCAATGCGGGGAGTACGTGGGATGAGAGCACGTAGGCTGCGCTGAAGATCTGGATCCAAGGTCTTGATCAGTCTGTTAAGTTGGCGGATGTGTTCCTTGGTCGGATCTGCGGGTAACTGTCTGTAGTGTTCCTGGTTGTTGAGTTGGCGGTACACTTCTTTGCGGTAGTCCGTTCTCTTCAGTATGACAGTGGCCCCTCCTTTGTCTGCTGGTTTGATGACGATGCTGCGGTTGGTCTCTTGAGAGCGCGGATGGCATTGTGTTGTGCTTGGGTGACGTTCGGGGCTGTCTTGTGAATGCGACTGATGAATCTGGCATTGACGCGACTCCTGACGGCTTGAGCATACATGTCGAGTCTAGGGCAGCGGCCTTCATGAGGGGTCCAATTCGACTCTTTCCTCTTCGGTTCCCGCACCGCAGATCTCTTGGTCTGCTGTTCCGGTTCATTGGTAGTCTGCTTGGGTTCGCTGTTGGCCTCTTGGGGTCTGTGGAAGAATTCCCGGAGCCTCATTCGCCTGATAAATTCCTCCGTGTCTGCCGCGAGACTGATGGGGTCCATTTTGGTGGTGGTGCAGAAATTGAGCCCTCTGCTGAGGACTTCGATTTCGTCTGGTTGAAGGGAGTAGTCTGACAAGTTGACAATAGATTTCCCTGTATTGTTTTCTACTGTGGCACCGGGGTTGGCTTGGTTGCTGCTGGTGGTGATGCCGAGTTTCTCAAGCTTTCTGTTCTTGGTGTGCATATAGGTGGCATAGTATTGTTGTCTCATCTGTTTGGCGGTGTTCCGCAGCTGGTCTGCTGCGTCCTGAGCGCAAGTTGAGAATATGGCCTCTATCTTGGTTTCCAGGTTGCGTCGTCTGCTGTAGAGCTGGCGTACGAGGTGGTTGAGGAGTGTGAGAGAGGTGCGACGGCAGAGTCTCTCAGCGTAGTCTGTGTTGTAGGTCGACTTGAGTGGGTTTGTGATCTGTAGCCCCTTCGGGATCTTGTCTGCTTTCTTGTCTACATTTCACACTGTGGATGTAGGCAGGGAAACCGAACAGGGCGAAGATGGTGCTGAAGGCCTTGATGACGGTGGCAGACGTCATATCGGGGCATGGGATGGTGAAGGGGAATCTGGAGTACTCGTCGACCTCACTGAGAATGTACGTGTTACGGTCGGTGGAGGGGAGGGGCCCTTTGAAATCCACGCTGAGGCGTTCAACGGGGTGGGAAGCCTTCACCAGGCACGCACGGTCCGGCCGGTAGAAGTGCGGCTTGCACTCCGCACAGACCTGGCAGTCCCTGGTGACTGTCCTTACTTCCTCGACGGAGTAGGGCAGATTTCGAGCTTTGAACAGATGGTACAATCGAGTGACCCCTGGGTGACAAAAGGGTGTCGTGTAGGGCCCGGAGTTGATCCACTTGTGCGCTGGCACATGTACCTCGGGAGAGGGCATCTGGGGGCTCGTTGAGTTAACCAGGGCGATACAAGATCTCTTAATTATAGGTGGAGAGCTCGATTCTCCACCGCAAGATTTTATCATTTTTGGTCTTGCCTCGCTGTGTGTTATTGAACATGAAGGCTACCGACCTTTGGTCCGTAAGGAGAGTGAATCTCTTACCGGCCAGGTAATGCCTCCAATGCCGCACAGCTTCAACGATAGCTTGGGCCTCCTTTTCAACGGATGAGTGTCGAATTTCAGAGGCATGAAGGGTGCGGGAAACGAATGCCACGGATCTGCCTGCCTGGTTTAGAGTGACAGCAAGGGCGACGTCTGAGGCGTCGCTTTCTACTTGGAAAGGCAATGACTCGTCCACTGCGTGCATCCCGGCCTTGGCGATGTCTGCTCTGATGCGAGCGAAAGCATGTTGTACCTCGGCCGCGAGGGGGAATTGGGTGGACTGGATGAGTGGGCGGGCCTTGTCCGCATAGTTTGGGACCCACTGAGCGTAGTAGGAAAATAACCCCAGGCAGCGTTTGAGGGCCTTGGGGCAGTGGGGGAGGGGAAGTTCCATGAGGGGGCGCATGCGGTCGGGGTCGGGCCCGAGAAGTCCGTTTTGGACTGTATAGCCGAGAATGGCTAACCGGGTCGTACTGAACACACACTTCTCTTTGTTGTAGGTCAGGTTGAGAAGAGTGGCAGTGCGGAGGAATTTATCGAAGTTGGCATCGTGGTCCTGCTGGTCATGGCCACAGATGGTGACATTATCTATGTACGGAAAGGTGGCCCGCAAACCGTACTGGTCGACCATTCGGTCCATCTCACTTTGGAAGACCGAGACCCCATTTGTGACACCGAAAGGGACCCTAAGGAAGTGGTAGAGGCGACCATCCGCCTCGAAGACCGTGTATGGCCGGTCCGACTTCCGGATGGGAAGCTGGTGGTAGGCGGATTTCAGGTCAATTGTTGAGAAGACCCGGTACTGCGCCATCTGATTGACCATATCAGATATGCATGGGAGGGGGTACACGTCGAGCTGCGTGTACCGACTGATGGTCTGGCTGTAGTCCACGACCATCCTGTGTTTCTCCCCAGTTTTAACCACGACCACATGACCTCCAGGGGCTGTTGCTGGCCTCGATAATACCCTCCTTAAGCAGCCGCTGGACTTCGGACCTGATGAAGGTCTTGTCCTGGGTGCTGTACCGTCTGCTCCTAGTGGCAACGGGCTTGCAGTCCGCAGTTAGATTGGCAAAAAGGGCGGGGGGATCGACCTTGAGGGTCGCGAGGCCGCAAACGGTAAGGGGGGTAAGGACCCGCCAAATTTGAGGGTGAGGTTCTGGAGGTTGCACTGGAAGTCCAGGCCCAACAGAAGTGCAGCGCAGAGATTAGGAAGGACATAGAGGCGGAAGTTACTAAATTCTACGCCCTGGACCGTGAGGGTGACTGTACAAAAGCCTCGGATCGGGACGGAGTGGGATCCGGAGGCTAAGGAGATCCTTTGATTGGCAGGGTGGACCGCGAGGGAGCAGCGCCTTACCGTATCTGGGTGAACGAAGCTTTCGGTGCTCCCGGAGTCCAGCAAGCACGAGGCCACATGGCCGTTGATTTTAACCATCGTCGACGCGGTGGCCAGGTTGTACGGGTGAGATTGGTCCAGCGTCATCAAAGCGAGCTGCGGGTAGCCATCGGATGCTTCGGGTAGTGAGCGTGTGCGGTTCAGATGTCGGGATGTCCGGGGACCCTGTGGGGAACAAGATGGCGGCGCCCATGGGGCGCACGTGGCCGAAGGGGGACAAGATGGCAGCGCCCATTGGTCGCACATGGACCCGGGAGGAGAAGATGGCGGCTCCCATTGTGCGTCTGACGTGGGGGAGGGGGCGATAGCGGGCGCGATCGCAGCGACTGTGCGGGCCTGGCACACAGCCGCAAAGTGGCCCTTTTTACTGCAGGCTTTACAAACTGCAGTGCGGGCCGAGGAGTATTGGCGGGGATGCTTCTGCTGACCGCAGAAGTAGCGGGGACCCCAGGTTTGCGCGGATCGGCGGGCGGCACAGGCGTATTGCGAAGGCAGGGCCCCGGCTGAGGAGGTCTTCGGCGGGGTCCAGGAGGGGTAGGAAGGGGTAGAAGGTTGGGCAGCGCGGCGGAGAGGTACGATTGTACGTTACGCGATGCGACCGTCATGGAGAGTGCCAAGGTTTTCGTCTCCACCAGTTCGAGCATGGCCCCTTCTAGCAATCTTTCTCGGATGCGGTCCGACGCAATCCCCGTCACGAAGGCGTCATGAGGAGATTTGCGTGTTCGGCGGCCGTGACGGCCTGACAGTCACAGTCCCAGACGAGTGGAATTAGGGCCCGCCAGAAGTCTTCGATGGACTCACCAGGTAGTTGCGTGCGGGTGGCAAGTACATGCCTGGCGAAGAGCGTGTTCGCCTTCTGCACGTAGTGTTCTTTGAGGAGTTCCATTGCTTTTGTGTAAGTCGTGCTGTCTTGGATCAACGGGAACACGCTGGAGCTCAGTCTGGAGTCCAGGACGTTTATCTTCTGAACCTCCGTTGGCGCGGGGTCCACCGCGTTGATGTAAGCCTCGAAACAATCTAGCCAGTGAGTAAAGTCTTTCCTGGCGTCGGGCAAGTGAGGATCCAGCTGCAGGCGATCGGGCCTAATTAGGATATCCATTCTGTGGAAAATCTGACTGTAATAAATTGATGCACGATCAATTCCACAAAGACTAAAGTTGGGTCCAACTGTGGCTTTATTACAGTCAGATGCAAGGCCTCCTGCTGCAGCTGGCGAAATGGCAGGGCACTGGAGATCATGCATATTTATACAGTTCTCCCTGGGTGGAGCCAGCCGGCAGGAGCTACCGGCGAACCTGTAGTGCAGGTCCTACCTTACATCTCCTATTACAGTGGATCACCACAGACATTAACAGTGTACATTAATGTGCAGCACGAGAGCGCGTGGTTAGCATTGTCGCTTCACATCGCCATGGTCCAAGTTTCGATTCCCGCCTTGGGTCACTGTCTGCGCGGAGACTGCACGATACCCCCGTGTCTGTGTGGGTTTCCTCCGGGTGCTCCGGTTTCCTCCCACAAGTCCCAAAAGATGTGCTGTTAGGTAATTTGGACATTCTGAATTCTGAAGGAGTAACAAGCCCAGACAACCATGGATGACCAGAGATATTCAGCATACAATGAGAGGGAAGAAAGAGGCTTTTAACAAGTACAGGGGGAGCAAATCAACAGAGGCATTAGTGGAGTACAAAAAGTGCAGGATGGAGCTGAAGAAAGCAATTAGGAGAGCAAAGAAAGGATATGAGAATTCTCTAGCTGATAAAAGTAGGGAAAATCCCAAGATATTCTCTAAGTATATCATGGGAAGAGGATACGTAGAGAAAAAGTAGGACCCATCAGGAACCTAGTGGGGGAATCTATGGGTGGAGCCAGAGGACATTGGTAGGTTGTTAAATGAAGATTTTGCATCTGTCTTCATCCAAGAGAATGAGGAGGAAGATATGGAACATGGGGAGAGAGACTGTGAGGTTATTGAGCAAGTTGCAAGGGAAGAACAAGGTTTTGGAGGTGTTGGCAGGCTTAAAAGTGGAGAAATATCCAGGTCCAGATGAATTATGTCCCACGTTGCTATGGGAGACGAGAGAGGAGATCGCAGGGGCCCTGATGCAAATTTTTTATTCTTCTCTGGCCAAGGGAGAGGTGCCAGAGGACTGGAGAACTGTGAATGTGGTCCCACTATTAAGACAGGTTGTAGGGATAAGCCAGGGAACTACTGTTGCTAACTTTTGGTTGGATCAATTGGCTCTGTTTTATAACCTGTGCTCTCGAGTCGCCAGGTATCTTTATGATACCGCCACGAGGTTCAAGTTCAAGTAATGATCAATAACTCAATACACCAATTAGTAAGATTCAAATCAAAGCACATTTATTATACACAGTAAATCAGTACTCATGCATAAATTCTACTTCTACGCTATTTCTACAACTAACAGGCCTATACTTAGCTTCGGACTGGCCCACTAGGTCAGGGGAACAAATGGCCTTTCGTTTAGGTTCTGAGTCTGCGGGATTCAAAAGCTGGTATGACTGGTAGGTAGGAGCGCCTATGTCGTAGCGAGCGTTGACTTAAGACTTACGGTCTTTTGGCGGCAGCTGAACAGGTCACAGTCAAGGGTTGATTCACGTTGCTGAGTGACCCTGTCAAGAAGGACGGTTTGAACTTGGGGGCTTTGCTTTCTAGTCCCCAGGGGCTTCCCGCCTTTCGGGGCGGACCCCGTACCTGGTTTCAAAATGATTGGACTTCGTTCCAATCGCTTGGTTCGATTTCTCCAATACTGGAGCGGTTCCCTGATCGATGGGCGGTCTTGAGGTATCCATTAACCTCTTTTGTGTTGGCTCCTGCCGGCGCCAAGGAGTCTGGCTTGGCCTTGTTTATCTCAAAAGTTTCGATTGTTCCCGGGGATCGCTCATTAGTATGTAGATGGCTGCTACATTATTATGCAGATGACTGCTTGTATCGATGCTGTCTGGGCTTTTGCAGAGTTTAATACACAATAAACCTGCACCTGCTAGTTTCTGCCTGTGTTGGCTGAATTTCCCTTCAGCCTTTGCTGTTCTCCATTTTACGTCGGGAGTTGGCCAACCCAGGTGGCTACACTACAGGCCAGTGAGTCTCACGTCAGTGGTGGGGAAACTAATGGAGAAAATTCTGAAGCAGAGAATCTATTTCCAATTGGAGAGGCAAGGTTCGATCAGGGATAGTCATCGTGGATTTGTCAGAGGGAGGTCATGCCTAACAAATTTGATTGAATATTTTGAGCATGTGACTAAGTGTGTAGATGAGGGTAGTGCAGTTGATGTATTTTACATGGATTTCAGCAAAACCCAGAAAACAAAGACAAGGACCCACATGGGAGACTTATAAAGAAGACAAATGCAGATGGGATTCAGGGGAACTTGATAAGGTGATTCAAATCTGGCTGATCTGTAGGAAACAGAGGGTGATGACAGACAGCTGCTTTAGTGACTGGAAGCCAGTGCCCAACGTGTACCATAGGGATCTGTGCTGGGAGCCCTAGTTTTGTGTCATTTATGTAAACAACGCAAATGACTATGTGGGGGTAGGATCAGTAATCTTGCGGTTAACAGTGAGGTTAAGTGTCTTGGGTTACAGGGAGATATAGATGGGATGGTCAAATGGCAGAAAGGTAGCAGTTGGAATTTAACCCTGAAAAGTGAGAGATGATACACTCCGGAAGGAGTAATTTGACAAGGAAGTATTCAATGAAAGGCTTGACACTGGGAAGTTCCGAGGAACAAAAGGACCTTGGCGTATTTGTCCATAGACCTCTGAAGGCGGGATGGCAGGTTAGGGTGGTGAAAAAGGCATATGGGACACTTGTCTTTATCAATCGTGGCATAGATTACAAAATCAAGGAAATCATGTTGGAGTTATATAGAACATTGATGAGGCTACAGCTGGAGTACTGTGTGCAGTTCTGGTCACCACATTACAGGAAGGATATAATGCATGGAGCGGGTGCAGAGGCGTTTCACCAGGATGTTGCCTGGGATGGAACATTTAAGTTTTGAAGAGAGGTTGGATAGACTTGGGTTGTTTTCACTGGAGCAGAGAAGACTGAGGGATGACCTGATTGAGGTAGTGCAGTTGATGTAGTTTACATCATTATGTGGGACATGGAGAGGGTGAATAGGGAACAGCTGTTCCTCTTAGTTGAAGGGTCAGTTACAAGGGGACGCAAGTTCAAGGTGAGGGGAGGAGGGTTCAGGGGGGATTTGAGGAGAAACCTTTTTACCCAGCGGGTGGTGAAGGTCTGGACTTCACTGCCTGGGAGGGTGGTAGAGGCGGGTTGTCTCACATCCTTTAAAAAATACCTGGATGAGCACTTGGCACGTCATAACATTCGAGGCTATGGCTCAAGTGCTGGCAAATGGGATTAGGTAAGTAGGTCAGGTGCCTTTCATGAGGTGGTGCAGATTCGATGGACCGAAGGGCCTTGTCTATACTGTACTTTTTTGTGATTCTGAGCTGAGTAGATCCCGGAAGAGAGGTCTCCTGGCACCTACTGGCCGTGCGCCCTTTCGGGCATAACGTGGCCGGTCGATCGCGTCCGATCTATTTGGTGTTGGCATCACGCTGGAGCGGGAAGAAACGGCAGAGGATGATCCTTTGACTGTGGAGGCTGGTGGGGGTGGAAATAGAGGATGTATGGAGGCTGGTGGGGGTGGAAATAGAGGATGTGAGGAAACCTATCATTGGTTCTGGGAGGGAGGGGAAAGGCTGGAGCAGATGAGTGATAAACAGATCGGACATATTGGAGGGATTCTCCGCTTGCTGACGGCGAAATTGCGAAATACGAATGGGCGGAGAATAGTTTCCGACAGCAAAATCGGGGTAGGCGCCGGTTTGACGCCAAATCAGGATACTCCGGCACATCACAAATGGCGTAAATGCGTCGCTCGCCATGCGGGATAAAAGTACAGAAGGCAGATCATTCACGGGGCTGACACCTTATCCTCCAGGACCACCGAGATTCATCGTCTCCGATCGGCTTAATTCCCGACGGCGTGGTTCACTTGTGGTCTCCTGTGAGAGAGCAGCCCTGTCCTGGGCCTCGACCACGGCCACCACCTGCACCGAATGTCCCAGGCCTTGGACATGCTGATCCATAGCCGAAACCGTCACTCCCCAATGCCTCCACTGCGGGCGCCACCCGTGTGGTGTCGGCTTGGGTGGCACGCATGACCATCACAACCCCCTGCTCCTGCATGCGTCTGGCCCCATGGCTGCTCCTACCTCCCCCTGCTGTACTGGATGCGATGTGTGGTGCACACCAGATAGTGTCCCAGGAGCCTCTTCACTAATGTGCTCAACCGAGGTGATAGTCTCTGAGATGGTGGAGGGTGTAGGAGACAGCAGTGATGAAAATCCGTGTCCTCCTCCAAGCCGAGCTCTGGGGTGTCCTGAGTCTCGGGCAGAGGGCTGGTGTTCGGGCTGCTCTCCCCGTCAGTGCTCGGCCGCCTGGGGAGCACCGGCTTTGGCACTGGCTGGGGGCGGGGGGCTCCGGATGGACCGGCCCCATCTCCAGCAGGTCCTGTAAGACACAAGGCGACATGCATGATTAGACAGCGGGCCAGGTGGGCGTGGGGTGGGGGGGGGCGCTTGAGGGGGACGAGCAGGGTGAGGGGTGTGGCCTGAGGGGGGTGAGGGTTGTGCGGATTGAGGGGGTGCAGGTTGAGGGGGGGGTGGGGGTTGAGGGGTGAAGGGGGTGTGGGTTGAGGAGGGTGTGGGTTGAGAGGGGTGAGGGGGTTGTGAGGGGGGGGGGGTGGCCACACATGTGTCATGGGTATCCGCAACTAAGCAGGGTTTCACTTCCTCGCCCGTCGCCGAACTCCACCTCGGTGACCTCCCTTTCCTCCGGGCTGCCGACCACATCCAGTGCCCTCTGCCCGGGCACGGTGAAGGGCCGCATGTCTGGTGGTCCTCCTCCGATCTTCTCCCGCTCTCGGTGGTTGTGCACGGCCTTCTCCTGGTGGGGTGGGGGTGTGGGGGGGGGGGGGGGAATACAAACAACGACACCGTTAGACGATCCGACGCATGCAGCCCAGGGGCTGGGTAGATGGTGGCCTCAGTGGCCAGGGCACTGGCCATGGCGGCTGTCATGGGTGCTGGCATGTGGGGCAGGGTGGGGGTTCGGCTGTCCCCCTCGGGGGAGGGGCCGGGTTATGGGTGTGTAGAGGGGGCGGGGTTAGTGCCAGATGAGAGGAGCAGCCAACTCACCCCGGCTGCCCTGAGGAGGTCATGAAGTTTCCTCCGGCACTGACCGCCTCTGCCACCTGCGCCCAGGCAAGGCGAACGGTGACACCTGCCGGCCTTCCTCCCGGGCTGGGCTACAGGGTCATCCTTCTCTCCTGCACGGCGCCTATGAGGGTGTCCAGCTCAGCGTCCCTGAACCGTGGCACTGCTCTCCTTGCAGCCTTCTTGTTGACTGGGACGGTGTGTGTGGGGGGGATGGACCATTTAAGTGCGGCTACGGCGAGTGAGCCTCATGTGCGTCAATCACAGGCCCGTCGAATCTGGCACCGCTTTCCATGGAATTGATTGCATTCCATGTGGCGATGGTGCTAGCCCATTTAAAATTGCTGAATCAGTGCAGCTGGTGCGCCATTTTATCCGTTGTAAAAGGCCACGGTTCCCATGCCAGCGTGGGCACTTAGCCTCAAAATCGGAGAATCCAGCCCATTGTGTGTGGAATTGAAGCAGCAATAGTTCAGAATGAGAACCAGCTCAGCTAGGCAGAAGAGGGCAAGGAAACTAAACTACGGAGCAGGTTTCTAGCACTCACCCACTTCTCTTGTTTCTCTCTGTATTTCACAGGATTAATGTGGAAGTGAGTACAGTATTGCCCACATAATGGCCTGGACCTAGGGTCAATGTGGGATTAGTCAGAGACTTCTTCAAGATCCAGAGACAGCTCCTTGCCTCTATCCATTACTCGATACATGCATATAGTTACAAATAGTTTTCACAGACTTACTGTTAACATACAGGAGACTATGAGGACTTCTTTTAACAGACATGTTCAATAACCAACATCACTACATGACCTAATGTCTTCCCTTGAACTGCTCCAACTTCCCTTGTGAAATGACCCATGCATAACTTGGATGGTTTGCCTCGTCAATCTTGGGCTTTGACTCAGTGGTGGGCAGCATGGTGGCACAGTGGTTAGTATTGCTGCCTCACGGCGCCGCGGTCCCAGGTTCGATCCCGGCTCTGGGTCACTGTCCGTGTGGAGTTTGCACATTCTCCTCGTGTCTGCCTGGGTTTCGCCCCCACAACCCAAAGATGTGCAGGCCAGGTGGATTGGCCACGCTAAACTGTCCCTTAATTGGAAAAAAATGAATTGGGTACTCTAAATTTTAAAACTAACTAATTAAATACTGGGGGCTGGAAATTCATTTCCCTCCGTTTTTGGATACAGTTGCCACAATTAACACTGATTCTGATGGAGTCGGGAGCACGCACTTTTGGTGCACCCACTTCATTTCCATAGTAATAGGCTGTTCCCAAGCATATGTCTGCAGCACTGCCAGTGGCCTGTGCTCACTACAGGAACCGGATGAGAGTTGTCAGACAAGCATATGTTCCAGACTGCCTTCCTTTTTTAAAGGAGCGGCCTCTGTAAAAGGGAAGCTGCACAAATTATCTAACCCAGTTGTCAGGATGAATAAATGCATCTGCCCACCAAATCTCAGACCCATCACACCCATCTCTTATAGTGCTCAATGCTCCATATTCCCATCATTCACCCAGCAGCACACCGTGATACTCAGAATTCACCTCTGACATCCATATACAACACCTCAACCACATGGCAGGGTTTTACAGTGGGGAGGCCCACTAATTCTATTCAAATGTATTGCAATGGAATTCCCATCATTGCACGGTGGGAAACCTGTTACGTCACTGGCACGGGGTAGGGATTACCGAGCTCAGAAAATCCCACCAGCGTAAAAGCCGTTTTGGGTCTGCTGCTCAATTCTCCGTCCCCTCCTCTATTTCCACCCGCCAAAATGGTGGCAGAAAATCCCGCCGCCCCCCGCCTGAAGGAGGTAAAATAAAGTTCACTGTCCAATCTATAATTGTACTCTATCTTGTTGAATATATAACAGTGGTATGTGACCTGATCAAAGCTACTAGTGCTAATGAATATTTCCAATATTTGTTCAAATTACATATTCTAGTATTTTCAATTGTTCTTTCTCCTCTGTTCTTACCATGTTAGATTTGCTGAGGCAAGTGCCTGCTTTAGGTGCAGCTGGAAAATCAGTGAGATACCCACAATTACGACTCGAGAGAGAAGATTGGTAATTCAAAGGCTTTAATTAGCAGAGAACCAGACAGCTGCCGAGACGTGTGCTCACTGCACGCTGCTCACTGAACATTACCTTATATCCAGTTCCCTGGGGGGGCGGAGCCAGAGACGGAGTCCCACAGATTTCCAAACCTGGTATTAAAGGGATCATCACATTAAAGGTACAGTTATACAGTTATCATTCATCACATTCACCCCCTGTTTAAAAAAAACGCATAGTCCATCGGGGTGAAGCGGAATTACATGTTCAGTCTATTGGGTGGTCTGATTGTCCGTGTTGACCTTCTCAGCTCCAGCGGTGGTGCAGCGGATAAGGTCGTCCTCGGTGGGGGTATATCCGGGAGCACGGTAGTCTGAGCCTTTGCCCGTGTTGGAGCGGGGGGGGGTATCCGGGGTGACTAGGGTGATTGGTGCCGGCAGGGGGGAAGGGGGTGCTGGGGGGGGGGGGTCGGAGTAGACAGCCAGTGCGAGGAGGGGAGCGTCGGTAGAAGGTGGGGGGGTCTTTAGGAGAGCCAGCGGGTGCCAGGTCTCGCAGGGAAACGGTGTCTTGCCTGCCGTCGAGGTGCTTGACGTAGGCGTATTGAGGGTTTACGTGTAGCAGTTGGACCCTCTCAACTAGTGGGTCTGTCTGATGGCTCCTCACGTGCCTCCGGAGTAGAACTGGTCCCGGAGCCGTCAGCCAACGTGGAAGCGAGACCCCAGAGGTGGACTTCCTGGGGAAGACAAACAAACGGTTGTGAGGGGTCTCGTTTGTGGCTGTGCAGAGGAGCGACCTAATGGAGTGTAGGGCATCGGTTAGGACCTCCTGCCAGCAGGCGGTTGGAAGACTTCTTCATGAACGATGTACCCCGGTCGCTGTGGATATAAGCGGGGAAACCAAACAGGGTGATGATGCTGCACAGTGTCTTGATTACGGAGGCCGAGGTCATATCGGGGCAGGGCAGCGAATGGGAAGCGGGAGAATTCATCGATGACAGTGAGGAAATAAACGTTGCGGTTGGTGGACGGGAGGGGCCCTTTGAAGTCCACGCTTAGTCGCTCAAAGGGCCCAGAGGCCTTTACCAGGCAAGCCTTGTCTGGTTGGTAGAAGTGAAGTTTGCACTCCGCACAGATCTGGTAAGCCTTGGTCATGGCCTTGACCTCCTCGGTGGAGTAAGGTAGGCTTCGGGGCTTGATGAAGTGAGCAATCCGGGTGACCCCCGGGTGACTTAGGTCATCGTGGATGGCCCTCAGGCGGTCTTTCTGTGCATTGGCGCACGTGCCGCGGGACAGGGCATCTGGGAACTCGTTGAGCTTCCCCAGATGATATGTAATATCGTACGTATAGGTGGAGAGTTCAATCCTCCACCTCATAATTTTGTCATTCTTTATTTTGCCCCGTTATGCGTTATCAAACATAAAGGCGACCGACCGTTGGTCGGTGACGAGGGCGAACCTCCTACCAGCTAGGTAGTGCCTCCAGTGCTGCACGGCCTCCACTATGGCTTGTGCCTCCTTCTCGACTGCAGAATGTCGGATTTCCGAGGCGGTGAGGGTTCAGGAGAAAAACGCTACTGGTTTGCCCGCCTGGTTGAGGTTAGCAGCCAGGGCGACGTCTGATGCATCGCTTTCTACTTGGAAGGGGATGGTTTCGTCCACCGTGTGCATGGCGGTCTTGATGATATCGGCCTTGATACGACTGAAGGCCGACTGAGCCTCAACCATCAGGGGAAAAAACGTGGTTTTAATGAGTAGTCGGGCTTTGTCCGCATATCTGGGGACCCACTGGGCATAATAGGAAAAGAGCCCCAAGCACCGTTTGAGTGCCTTGAGGCTACGGGGGAGGGGAAGTTCCTTTAGGGGGCGAATGCGGTCGGGGTCTGGGCCTAGGACCCCGTTTTCCACGACATAGCCGAGGGTGGCTAGCCGGGTTGTGTGGAACATGCATTTCTCTTTGTTGTATGTCAGATTGAGGGCCTGGGCGGTCTGGAGGAACTTCCTCAGATTTGCGTTGTGGTCCTGCTGGTCATGGCCGCAGATGGTGATGTTGTCCAAGTACGGGTATGTAGCCCGTAAGCCGTACTGATCCACAATTTGATCCATCGCCCTTTGAAAAATGGAGACTCATTTTGTGACCCTGAGGAAGTGAAGAAGCCGACCGGCTGCTTCGAACGCTGTGTAGGGGGGGTCCTTCGGGCGGATAGGGAGCTGATGATAGGCGGATTTTAAGATCGACCATGGAGAATACCCGATACTGGGCGATTTGGTTCACCATTTCTGCTATGCGGGGAAATGGGTACGCATCGAGTTGCGTAAAACGGTTTATGGTCTGACTATAATTCACCACCATTCGTTGCTTTTCCCCAGACCGGACTACCAATACTTGTGCTCTCCAAGGGCTGTTGCTAGCCTCTATGACCCCTTCTTTTAGTAGTCGCTGAACCTCTGACTTGATGAAAGTTATGTCTTGGGCACTGTACCGATGATTCTTGGCGGCGACGGCCTTACAGTCGGGAGTGAGGTTCGCGAAGAGGGCAGGTAGTGCAACTTTAAGCATTGCCAGGCTACATACCATGAGTGGGAGCAGGGGTCCGCCGAACTTCAGTATCAGGCTTCGGTGGCTGCACTGAAAGTCCAGACCAAGCAGCAGGGGGGTGCAGAGGTGAGGGAGGATATAAAGTTTAAAACGAGCGTATTCGGCGCCTTGAATAGTGAGGTTCGCGACACAATACCCCGTGATTTGGACCGAATGAGACCCAGATGCGAGGGCGATAGTTTGGGAGACGGGATAGGTGCACAAGGAGCAGCGTCTTACCGTGTCTGGGTGAATAAAGCTCTCCATGCTCCCGGAGTCAAATAGGCAGGGGGTGTCGCAACCGTTGATTTGGACCTGCATCATTGAGTTCCGCAGGTGCTTCGGCCGTGATTGATCGAGAGTGATCGCTCCCAGTTGCGGGTAATCAGAGTCCTCGGTTGAGTCGGACTCAGAAAATGGCCGCCGGGAGTCACAAAATGGCTGCCGTCGGTCGCACATGTCGGATTTTGAAGATGGCCACCGCCAAGATGGCCTCCCCCGTGACTCGCACGAGGCCCATGACGCGTCAGAAGTGGGCGTGTCCGGCCGGCGCGCAGCCGCGTTGCGGGGCCTGTGGGCCCGGGAGTTCGATTTCTGGACCCGATGAGACTTTTGTTTCTGGCCTTTGGGCCCAGGCAGGCCTTTGCGAAGTGCCCCTTCTTTCTGCTGTCGTTGCAGATAGCGGAGCAGGCGTGGGTGTTGGCCTTGCCCACAGAAATAGCACGGTGTGCCCTCGGTGTGCGCGGGTCGCCGCGCAGTGCAGGCCTGTAGCGTGGCTGAGTCTGGAGGGGATCGAGAGGGGTTCGCAAAGTCTGCGGAGTACGTGCTGCGATTATGGTGGGCCGCTTCCAGAGAAGAGGCGAACGTTACCGTGCCTTGGAGATCCTTTGCCCTGTCTTCTAGGAGCCGCTGCCTGATGTACGTGGATCGGATACCGGACACGAACACATCACGAAAATGTAAGTTCATATGGACTTCTGCCGTCCCCTCTTTATGATTGCAGTTCCTGGCGGGAGCAGTGAGTCTCTCCAAGTATTCATCTACCGTTTCCCCGGTACGCTGGCGGCAGGTCGAGAGCAAATGCCGGGCGTGTACCTTGTTTATCGGCTTAACGAAGCGCTTCTGTAGGATTTTGACCGCAGTTTCGTACGTCATAGCCTTCTCGATCACGGAGGAGAGTCTGTGGCCCACCCGAGCATGGAGTAAGCTCAGCTTGCGATGTGCGTCTACTGCCATCTCTGAGGAATTCAGATAGGCCTCAAAACACCGGAGCCAGTATTTAAAAATTTCAGTGGCCTCCGGCGACCGAGCGTCCAGATTGAGCTTCTCCGGCTTTAGTCCGCTGTCCATCATGATGTAGTCTGATAATTAAATTGAGATACCCTCAATTACGACTCGAGAGAGGATTGATAATTCAAAGGCTTTAATTAGCAGAGAACCAGACAGCTGCCGAGAAGTGTGCTCACTGCATGCTGCCCACTGAACATTACCTTATATCCAGTTCCCTGGGGGGCGGAGCCGGAGGCGGAGTCCACCAGGGTTCCAAACCCGGTCTTAAAGGGATCATCACATTAAAGGTACAGTTATACAGTTATCATTCATCACAATCAGCTATCCATTAATACAATCTGTCTTTTTAGTCTCTTCCATTGCGTTCAATGCAGAGGGAAATTGGATGATGCCTGTAACAGGTCACCACTCCTGCACTCTGTGCTCACACACAACTGGAGGAGCTCTGGTGTTCGGGCCCAGAAGTGTGGCGTTGATGCCTTGGGACAGATTCCGACTACATTCTTATAGGATGCCAGCAAGCCTGCTTGCCCGCCACTTACTCTGCCAATGCCAATGTTTATGCCACAGTGGTCAAGACTTAGATTGTGCCACACAGCTAGTGGGCAAGACTGAGATGCTGCAGTCTGTTGCTGAGCCATCAAGGCACACAGGTGCCTGGTGTCACCCACGAAGGCAATCTAAAATGTCCTCATTGGAATCACAGCACCTTTTCACCTCTGAAGCTGCAGTCACTTGGAAAATACATTTTGTGGAAGCATTAGCATAGGAAATCAACTTGGATAGGAGCAAAGGCATTGGTTGAGGAATATAGGTGGGGCCTGAGGCAGATGGACACCTTGCTAGCACGAGGAAGTAGGCTAATTAACATAAGTCAAGTGGGGGGTGGAGGTGGGACTTGTTGGGCTTTGGCTCAATGGGTCTAGAAGGTTGGGGGGAGGTGCAGGGGAGGGAGTTAGTGGAGGCTGACTGCTGACTGGGTGGTGGGGGGGGGGGGGGGGGGGGGGGTGGAGTCGGGGCAGGAAACAGTGGCTTGGGATTTTTCTTTGTTTCATCAGTTGGGAGGGGAAGGTCGCCATCTTGGATGGGCGGAAGGCTTGGGTGAGCCAAGTTTTCAAATCAGGATTCGACAGCAGGGCTTGAGGGGTGGCAATTGATAAACGGTTCCGGTAATAGCAGATGTGGGCGGGTGGTATGTTATAGTAACGGGGGTATTAGAAAGGAAGCAGGTTCTGTTGGTGAATACGTACACCCTAAATTGGGACGATAAAATGTTCATGAAGCAGTTGACAGCGATACCAGATCAAGACACCCGCCAACTTATGGGTGGGGATATTAACTGTGTGCTTGACCCGAGGGTGGACCGCTCTAAGCCACATTCATTGGTCCTAGGGGTATACAGCGAAGGCATTTATGGAGAAAATGGGGGGCGGGGGGGCTAGACCCTTGGAGGTTCGGGAACCTGGAGTTGAGAGAGTTTTTGTTTTTCTCCTCTGTACATAATATGTTCTCAAGGTTAAACTACCTTGTCATAAGCCGGGCACTGTTGGCAGGATTGAAGAAATCTGAGTACTCAGCGGTGGTCATTTCTGACCATGCTCCACGGGGAGGACTCACCCTCGCTACTATGGCAGTAGCTGAAAGTAGAAGTCAGGGGAGAAATTATTTTAGGGCAATGTTGAGGCGAGGAGAGAGAGGGAAAAACTGGTAGGTGATATCATAGAGGTGGATCGCGGATATGCAAGCAGTCCATCCCCAGTTAACTGGGAAGTGGTAACCCTTCCCCACGGTCCAGGATGATGAGGGGCAGAAAACCTTCCTTCCAAGAACTAGCAGCCAGCAGGAGGAGCTGGCAGCTCTTCATTGCTCAGCAGTGCCACTGGGGAGGTGGTGGTTGCTGCTGGTAATGTACCCATCCAAGACCCAGGATCGCTGAGGGACCCAGGCCACATGTGAGTGATTGAAGGAGGAGATTGTAAGGTGGCGCGGATCATGGGGTATCAGTCAGAAGCCATCAAACAACCCTGACATGGTTTGCCTTTCAGGCCTCCCACATGGCGAGTTCCCTGCTTGCTGCTGGACTTCCATTGGTAGTAAGATGAGGCCCTAAAGTGGCCATCAATTGACAGAGCAGGAAAGTGTCCACCAGCCTTCCTGCCATAGACTTAATCGGGGAAGAGACTGGAAGGCAGCAGAGTTCCCACCAGCCACCCTCCCACCCTTTAAACACATTTCCATCACCAAACTTGCCACAGGGGAGCGCATTACATTCCAGCCAAAATGTGTCAACAGTGATGCTGAAAGCAAAATACAATTTTTACAAGGCTAACAATGGAACAGTGCAACTTCAACAATATATTTTAGATATTGGTGTTTAAGGACAATTATAAGCTGTATCATTTATGCATAAATATTGACTACCGTTACCTTTACCAAATAAATTAAAGCTAACAATAATCAAAATAGGTTAAACAGACAAACTGAGGAATAAAATTAGCAAAAGGAATTCAACCTAAATCCAACTGATACTCAGAATTTAGTATTAAAGGGAAATCAGTTAACAGTGAAAATGATAAATAAGGACTGCATGCTAAAATAAAACATTGAACAGATAAAAATAATATGTTGAGACTGCACAACGTGGGAAATGATGGATGCTGACTCTGTTCCGGATGACTATACTTGAGACAGATATCCATATCAGGAGTTACTTCAGCTAAGAGTTCTTGAACTGGAGTGTGGCTCTCCCATGCATACAAAGGGGGGAGGGTATATTTGGATAATTTACTTCCAGACACAGTCACACCACATAGTGACACACAAGAATAGAAAGAGGGAGCGTGCAAGTTGCAGGGTAGGAGCATTCTAGTTGAAGGAGGAACAACAGCAACTGGTCCTGTCAAACAGGTATGATATAGTTTACTATCTATGTGAATAAGGCACCAGCAAGGATGGCCAGAATGCTACTTTGGCACCACCAAAAATGGCTCACCCTGGACTGATGCCAGGTTCAAATTTAATTCCTCATCAGAATGAATTGTTTTATTTCATTGCGATTGTTATTCCATTATCATCATAGAAGCATCATAGAATCCTACAGTGCAAAAGGAGGCCACTCGGCCCATCAAGTCTGCACTGACTCTCCGAACGAACACACCACGTAGGCTTTAAATGAATTCTGTGTTTTCCTTGTATTGTTCTCCTCTGGAGAAGTTATTTTACTCTAGCAAGTTCTTGCTGTGTGGTCAGATCTGCCACAATTTTTTATATTGGCTGTATTTGCTCCAGCAATCAGCCTGTGAATGGTTCATTTTTGCACAGTGATGTCATGCCTGTTGCTGCGTAGACTTCTTCTGGCCAGCAGCCAGTTTATGGATTTTCATGCTTGCTCTAAGCTGAGAAGACTCCTTAACTGTGAACTCCATTGAAGCTGCAATATCTAATGCAGCCTTCAGACTTAAATTTTGTTCCATTAATAACCTCTTTGAATGGCCTAATTTTTCAAACCACACATTAAACGATCTCTAATTGTGTCATCAAACTAATTGCAAAATTCACAAACCTCTGCCAGTTGTTTGAGAGTTGCAACAAACTGCGCAATATTTTCATCTTCTGATTCCTTAACCTCTCCTCAATAATCAAGGGCTTTCATGAATAATGATCTTCTAATATTTTGAAACAACAATATCAAATGGAGTCTTCAGGCTAAGAGTACATTCCATTGATAACCTCATTGACTGGCCTTATTTTGCAACCACACACTAAACGATCTCTAATTGTGTCATCAAATGAACTGCCAAATACACAAATCTCTGCCAGTCACTTGAGGGTTACAAGGAACTGCGCAATATGTTCACCTTCTAACTGATTCATCGCCCCAATAATCAAGGGCTTTGGCTGAACTAAGCTTCTTAGCAAATTAAATATTTTGCTTCCAATTAAACTCAACAAAAACAGGGACCTTTATCTCTTCCAAAATTTGTTGGCTTGAACATAATGATAGAATCTCTCTGCATATTACTTCAGTTCTCTTGAGTGCTCATCAAAAGAGCCCATCGTGCCAAGATTTCATGCCATTTTTCACGGTATCGGAATGCTCTTCCACTTCACTTAATTCAGTGGTATAGTCTATTCATGCAGGATTACCAACTTGTACATTTTTAACTTTCATCGGCTTTTACTTGCATAAAGGTTGTGATAATCTTTTGTTCTCTGCCCAGCTCTACCTCCATGTCTTACTATACATCACGTGCTGAACTCAACAGCCTGACTTCTCGGATTGTCGGTTTAAAATCGATACAGGCTCTTACTTTGATATTTTGCCCCAAAACCTTACCCGTTCCGATACCAGAGATTTCTGACCTTTTAATCAGTTGATTGGTTGATCTCTTGAAGCTGCTCCACTCCAACGATATTTTTGGAAAATAAAAAAAATGTCTTCTTTCTTCTGATCCCGCTCTCGTCGCCAGTTTGCTTTCTTTAAACTGTTATACCTTTAGACTAACGGTACAAAAGAAATAGAATTGCAGAGGCACGTGGGTTTGATGCAAGATTAAAAGAGGTTTATTGAATATGTCTTCACTGTACAAGGTTTGGTGCGGCTCCCTAAAAGCTGACAAACTACTCGATTACATCACGCATGTCTCAGATCTTAAAGAGACAGTGTACATCACTACAATAATCCACATATGTAACATAAACCACGCCCACACATATTTTTTCTCAGGCAGGCTCAAGATCTGGAGAGAAAACTGGTCCTTGTAACTGGAGAGCTGCATGCCAGTTTTCAGTCTGAGCCTGACACTTTGAAAGAATGTGGTAAGATTCCGTATGGTAAGATTCCGTATGGTAAGATTCCGTATGGTAAGATTCCGCCTAGTGTATGTTCTTCTCACCTGCTCAAGACACAAATTGGTCGAAATGGTATCAAAGCCATGACTATAACTGCATTCATGGTTCACTTGGTAATAATGAGACACTTAGGTACCTAGAATAAGGCACATCTCAGATTCAAAATTAAACAGCTGTAAACTCTATGATTTCACATGATGGATAGTACAGATGACTGCAACTGGTATCAATACTCCTTGGTTAGGGAAGCACATAATTAGCTTTGGCTCATGTTTCTGAGTATTATGCAATAGCGCTTGATGGGAAGTGGGCATTTCTAAGGGCAAGCTGCGGAAAGGAATTGGCTCAACAATGGTGCACTTGCATTGCATGGTCAAATTGCCTGCCAACGCACTGTGTATTCTCACACTGTATTCTTGCATGCAGAAGGATGTTCCGGAGGGCAGTCGGTAACCTAGTCAGAGTCACAATTTAACATCTGCAACATTGTGTGAAATTTTACACCCCCTAGTCCATGCCCCCAGAGTGCACCTGAGGGTTGGAGGTGCAAAGGCACCATCCCGTTCACCTATCCACCTCCGCTGGCATTTTATGGACGGCATGGTAGCACAGTAGTTAGCACTGTGCTTCACAGCACCAGGGACCCAGGTTCGATTCCCGGCTTGGGTCACTGTCTGTGCAGAGTCTGCATGTTCTCCCTGTGTCTGGGCGGATTTCCTCCCATAAGTCCCAAAAGACGTGCTTGTTAGGTGAATTGGACATTCATAATTCTTCCTCAGTGTACCCGAACAGGCGCCAGAGTGTGGTGACTCGGGGATTTTCACAGTAATGTCATTGCAGTGTTAATGTTAGCCTACTTGTGACACTAGTGAAGATTATTATATCAGGTGTAGTGGAGGCACCAAACAGCTCATCCACTCGTGGCCCATTGAAGTCCTTGAATGGCCAATATTGGTCATTTCAGGGCATCTTCACATTGCTGCTGGTACTTTACCCTGTGCTCACTGCACTACCCACCCATACATGTTCTCCCCCCCCCCCCCCCTCCCAACTCAGGGCCCCCATTTCCTTGCAGGCTTCCAGCCTGACCTTAGAAGGTGGAGCTCCTCCACTCGCCTTCTAATCTACCTCCAGTGATGATTGCCATTGGACCATTCTGAGATGTTTCTTTGAAATGTGAAAAGATGTTACACAAATTGGGCAACATGGTGGCACAGTGGTTAGCACTGCTGCCTCACAGCAACAGTGATCCGGGTTCAATTCCGGTCTCTGGTGACTGTGCGGGTGGAGTTTGCACATTCTCCCAATGTCTGCATGGGCTTCCTGTGGGTGCTCCAATTTCCTCCCACAGTCCAAAGATGTGCAGATTAGGTGGATTGGCTATGCTAAATTGCCCCTTAGTGTTCCAAGGCATGCATGTTGGGTGGGGTTACGGGGTTACAGGAATTGGGTAAAAGGAGTTAGCCAAGTGGGGTGCTCTTTCGGATGTCGGTACAGACTCGATCGGCCGAATGGCCTCCTTCTGCGCTGTAGGGATTCTATGATTCTATTATTCTAACCAAGGCAGTGTGGAGCATGTGACAGCCGCGGGGAATCAGAGGAATAACACAGAAAGATTACGATTCTGGGAAAGTTGTTTGTTAGGGGATAACGGATATCCTCTGTAGCTGTATTTGATAATCCAGGAAGGTATGTTGCCTGCCGACTGTTGAAGTAAGAAATATCTCAGAAGTGACCGGAAATAAATGTGGAAAATGCTGAGGAAGAAGCAGCTGTCCTGATTCAGGTTGGAACTGTGCACAGTTTTGGTTTCCTTGCCTGAGGGAGTTACACTCATCGTAGAGGATGCAACAAAGGTTCATTAGATTGATTCATGGGAAGAACAGGCTGTCACATGAGGAGTGGTTGAGTAGAATGGGCCAAACTCTCTGGAATATCGATGAATGAGAGATGATTTTATTGAAACATACAAATGTCTTAGCGGATCACTTAGAAAGTCACAGATTGATCATGGATAGTCAGTATTGTTTTGTTGGGGAAGGTTGTGTCTTAAATAACTTAATAGAAATTTTTGAGGAAGTAACAAGGAGGATTGATGAGGGTAGTGCATTGAATACAGTCTACATAGATTTCAGTAAAGCATTTGACAAGATCCCAAATGGCAGATTGGTAAGAAGTGAAATTGCATTGGATACAGGGAAAGGTGGCCGGTTGGATCCAAAATTGGCTCAGTAACAGGAAACAAAGGGTAATGGTCGATATATATTTTTGTAAATGGAGAAGTTTCTAGTGATGTTCCACAGGCCTGAGTGTTGGGGCCCTTGTCTTTTATTGTATATGTTAACAGTTTAGACCTAAATGTGGGTGGTATAATTGGGAAATTTGCAGATGACACAAACATTAGCCATCGATTCCAGAATTATATTGTTCTATCTGTAAAACCCCAGATACTTTGGGCCAGTTTATGTACTCAAAGATTTTACCTAGGTGTCTTTATTAATGAGGAGAACAAACCACAAACATAAATTCAAGTTCAACAATATTTATTCAACACAATTAACCCATAAATGACCCACAAAATACACTCGAGGTACCCAAGATCAGCGGCTACTACCTGCAAAGATGGCTTGGTAGGGCTATAAATTTGATTACTGCGTTCCTCTGGTCCGTCTTTACGAAGGTGGTTCACGTTGGCAGTCTCTTCCTTCCTTCCTTCTCTGGATTGATCGAGTCTTCTCTGGTCTGGTCAAGATCCCCACCCACGCCGAGTCTTCCCTGCTGATGTACCTCAGGTGCCTGTTTTTATCCCTCTTCCTTCGCCATTTCCCCTGGCTTTCTGCCAATGAGGCCGAATGTGAGGGGTCTCAACACCCAATGGTCGGATTGATGACTATTTGACAGGATACCTGAGCCCGCCTCAGGTGTCCCATCTCTGGTGGTGTGGGCTGCACATAACCTGTTCCCATATAAGGTAACAGCAGAAACTCTGGGTGACAGACAGTCTGGCCCGATCTGGGCTACTGACAATAGACCTGTGCATATCAATAGGGTGTGATGATCTCCTTGGTGGGTGATTGACGGGGCAGGTCCAACCATGTTCTGGCAGCTTGGCTGTTGGTTGTGTCTTTGACTTTGGTCAAGTCTGAATTCCAACAGCCTGCCTGAGGTTTGACAGCAGTATGATTTTAAAATGCTAATTTCTTTAATTTAAGTATCCAATTTAAATCGGCATTAAAGATAGGCCTGGTAGGCCACCACAATATCAATGGTTTGATTGAGTGGGCAGAGAGGTGGCAAATTGAATTCAAACCATTAAAGTGCGAAATAATGCATTTTAGGAGGGGGAACAAAGCAAGGGAATAAATACTTCATAAACAAGAAGATATTGTGCAGGGTTGAAGAAGTGAGGGACCTTGGAATGCATGGCCACAGGTCCTTGAAGGTGGCAGGACAAGTGGACAAGGTGGCCAGGAAAGTATATAGAATGCTTTCCTTTAATGGGCTAGGTATTGAATACAAAAGCAGAGATGTAATGATGGAACTGTGTAAAATGCTGGTTAGGCCACAGCTGGAGTTCTGGAGTTTTGTATACAGTTCTGGTGATCACATTACAGGAAAATAGGAACAGGAGTAGGCCATTCAGCCCCTCGAGCCTGTCCCGCCATTCAATTAGATCATTGTTGATCTGTGACCTAACTCCATATACCTGTCTTATGCCCATATCCCATAATATCTTTGCTTAACAAAAATTGATCTCAGATTTAAAATTAACAACTGATCTAGCTTCAATTGCTGTTTGCAGGAGAGCGTTCCAAACTGCTACCACCCTTTGAGTGAAAAAGTTCTTCCAAACATCTCTCCTGAATGGTCTAGCCCCCTAGTTTTAGAATCTCCAACCAGTGGAAATAGTTTATTTTTATCTACCCTGTCTTTCCCTGTTAATATCTTGAAGACTTCGATCAGATCACTCCTTAACCTTCTAAATTCTAGCGAAAACAGATCTAATTTGAGTAATCTATCCTTGTAACCTAACCCCTGCAGTCCAGGTATCACTTTTGTAAACCTGTGTTGCACTCCCTCCAAGGCCAAAATATCCTTCCTAAGGTGTGGTGCCCAGAACTGCTCACAGTACTACAAGTGGTGTCTAACCAGGATTTTGTATAGTTGCAGCATAACCCCTGTGTCTTTATATTCCAATCCTCTAGATATAAAGACTAGCATTCCATTAACATTTTTGATTATATTCTGCACTTGTTTGTGGCATTTTAAGGAGCTATGCACCTGAACCCCAAAGTCTCTTTTGACATCCACTGTACCCACCTCTTCCCATTTAGAAAGTGCTCTGCTCTATCTTTTTTTGGTCCAAAATGGATAAACTTGCTTCCATTAAATTCTATCTGCCGCAATTTTGCCCATTCACCTAGTTTGTCAATATCTCCTTGCAATTTTATGCTATCAGCTAGGCTGTCTACAATTCCACCTAACTTTATATCATCTGCAAATTTGGATATCTGACTTTCTATGCCACAATCTAAGCCATTAATGAGTAGCGTGAATAATTGAGGCCTCAACACAGATCCCTGTGGTACACCATTAATCACCTCCTGCCAATTAGCGTAATTACCCATTATGCCCACTTGCTGCCACCTACCATTGAACCACTTTCTTAACCATGACAATAATTTTCCCTCAACTCCGTAGCTTCCGCCCTTGTTAACAGTCTCGTGTGGTACTTTATCAAATGCATTCTGGAAGTCCATATAAATAACATCCATAGACATTCCCCTGTCCACTATCTTAATTACCTCTTCAAAAAATTTAATAAGATAATAATAATAATAATTGCTTATTGTCACAAGTAGGCTTCAATGAAGTAACTATGAAAAGCCCCTAGTCGCCACATTCCGGCGCCTGTTCTGGGAGGCCGGTACGGGAATTGAATCCGCGCTGCTGGCATTGTTCTGCATTACAAGCCATCTGTATAGCCCACTGTGCTAAACCAGCCCCTAGTCAGGCCCTCCCTCCACAAATCCATGCTGGGTCTCTCTGATCAAGCAAAACGTTTCACAGTGTTCAGTTACCCCACCCCTGATTATAGATTCCAGCAATTTCTCCACCACAGATGTTGGGCTAACTGGTCTGTAATCCCTAGTTTCCCCCTTTCACCTTTCTTAAAAAGTGAAGTGACATGTGCAATTTTACATGACGGTGATGGCAGAATGCAGAGGAGATTTACAAAAATGTTGCCAGGGCTTAAAAATTGCAGCTCTGGGGAGAGATTGGTTAGGCTAGGGTTGTTTTCCTCAGAACAGAGGAGGCTAAAGGGTGACCTAATTGCAGTGCACAAAATTACAATGGGCCCAGACAGGGTAGATAGGAAAGACTTGGTTCCCCTATCTGAGGGGTCAATTACCAGAGGGCACAGATTTAAGGTCATTGGTAGAAGGATTCAAGAGGATACAAGGACTAACACTTTCACTCAGAGGGTGGTGAGCATCTAGATTTTGCTGCCTAAATTGGTGTTTGAGGCTAAAACACTCAACTCATTTAAAAGGGGTCTGGATCTGGATCTTAAGCGCTGTAACTTGAAAGGACATGGGCCAGGTTTTGGAAAATTTAATTAAAATAAGCGGCTAGTTTCTATTTTCTCTATTTTGGCTGGCGCAGGCATGATGGGCCTAATAGCCTCTTTCTGTGGTTTGATAGGGTTGATAATAACATGCTGCTTCCTCAGCTGGAGTGCCGAGAACTAGGGGGTCATAGTCTCAGAATGAAGGGTTGGCCATCTGGGACTGAGATGAGAAGAAATGTCTTTATCAGAAGGTCGTGAATCTTTGGAATTCTCTACCCCAGGTGGCGGTAGATGTTCAGTTATTCAGTACATTCAAGGTTGAGATTGATATATTCTTGGATACTATGGGGATCAATTCATAGAATTTACAGTGCAGAAGGAGGCCATTTGGCCCATCAAGTCTGCACCGGCTCTTGGCTGAATGTATGAGCTGGGAAGGAGAGGTTTCAATATATGGGATGCTCCAGCACTGGAGCAGGCTGGATTTAAGGTCCTAACAGAAAAGACTGTAAAGCAATAAAGAGCAGCGACGGTTCAAATAGAAATAAAAATACCCTACAGATAAGAAATATAACGGAAAACAGTGAAGTTCAGAGTACAAAAATGATAAAGAAACATCAAGAAACAGAAAAACAAAAACAAGATATCCCTTAAAAATAAAAATAAAGAGTGATGAGAACTTTAAATTGCTTGCAGCGAAATTGCTGCAGCAATAAAAAGTGATAAGTCAACAAGCGTCAGTTAAATATCAACGGTAGGCTGTGGATGGTTATCTAAATAAATATTTTGCACACAAATACATGGAGAAAGAACTTAGATTTTTTTCAGCACTTTTCACAATCTCATGGCACTTTATAACCCCATGGTGTTGCCGTGCAGTTGCTGTTTAATGTTGGGAGTGCAGCTGCCAACCTCTACATACAAAGGGGTAGATTTTAAAAGGAGATGTATTGCCCAACCGTCCACTGACTGACAAGCCACCTGTCGGCCCATGTTGTGTGGGGGGGAAGGTTAAAGTGGTTGGAGACTGATCTTAGGAACTGGTACCTTCTTGGCCCAGGGAAACCCCTCAAGGAGGTTCTCCCCAATCTTTCTGATAGTAGCTGTGGTGTTGGGCGTTCTGACACACAGATGAGCCAACACAGTTGTATTTGGTACAACGCTGTTTTATTTAAACTTACTATCTACAGTTTTGTCTTGATACTCTCTGCACGTGGGGACTCCCTGTCTGTGATGTTAAAACAGGTCCTGTCCTTGTCCTTGTCCCCAGATCTACTGGCCACCAGGTGTCGTGTTTGTCCTTTTATACTGTCCCTGTCCTTGTCTGTGATTGGTTGTGGTGTTGTGTGTTCTGATTTGTCTGTTGGTGTGTCTATCATGATGTGTGTGTTTGAATATCATGACAGTAGCCAGTGCAGTGAATGCTGCCCACCCTGCTTCTGCCTTCTCCAGTCACACGTAAAATAGTGGTGGCAGTGGAATGAGGCCATTAAGTGGCCATTAATTGTCTACATAGCCGTCAACAAGCTTCAAGGCAGTCAGGCCATCCCCGCCAACATAACATATGAAAGGTCAGAGATGGGCAAGTCGCCAGCGGGGAGGCCACCTGCCTTACCTTATGAGCTTCCCTGCCACATCCCCGCCACCACCCTATACCCTCATTCCAACATGCCAGCAGTAGAATCCAGCCATGGTTGGGGGGCTCAAATTTATGTGGAGCAACAGGACGGCACGGTGGCACAGTGGTTAGCATTGTTGCCAGTGCCAGGGGCCTGGGATTCGATCTTAACTGTGTGGAGTTTGCATGTTCTTCCCGTGTCTGCATGGGTTTCCTCGGAGTGCTCCAGTTTCATCTCACAGTCCAAAGATGTGCAAGTTAGGTGGATTGGCTATGCTACATTGCCCGTTAGTGTCCAGAGATGTGTAGGTTAGGTGGGGTTCCAGGATTACAGGGATAGAGTGGGGGGGTGGACCTAGGTAAGGTGCTTTTTCAGAGGGTCAGTGCAGACTTAATGGGCTGAATGGCATCTTACGGCGCTGTAGGAATTCTATGGTTCTACGATTTGCCAAAGCGGCTACTGTCCCTTTGAGGAATAGCTGACACCCCAGGTGTAATCATCCAATTTGAGGGCCAGAAGCGTAGCATGTCAGAATAGTCACTGCTGGGACTGTGCTGAGAAGAAGATAATGCCATGGAAACACACTGACTTCTCAACCAAGTAGGTGAGGTCAGGGAGCACCCCGGGACCTGTCAGGCAGGCGCTGGCAAGAAGGCGGGGCAAGGGTTTGCTGCTGCCTCCGAGATGGTCACTGTGACCAGGTGGGGCCCCTCTTGTGAGGCACAGAATACCCGAATAGGAGGACACCACTTGAGCCCAAAAGGAGGATGCCAGGGTACACCAGATCGAAAGGTCAACGACCACTGGTAATCTTTCTCTTCCAAGGGTTCCAAACAGCAGTGTCCCGGGGATTGGTCTTCAATTCCTTGGAGACTCTAGGCCAATTATGGCGTGTTGGCAAACCTGCAAGAGGCCTCATTCAGAAAGTCAAAGCTGGTTTCACCTAAATTCCCTCGATGGAGGTACATTAACCAAACTGTTGGGCACAGGCCAAGCACAGAAACACCGCCTGCCATATTGGGCACTTTGGTGCCCATTTTACACCTGCAAAGTGGATACAGTGCAATTTGATTTATAGTCATTCGACTTTGATCTGACAGACTCTGCAATGTGAAATTCTTGTTTATGTTGTAATGCAACTTTCAGCTGCCATGACTGAAAGGACATGAGAGGTCATAGGTGAGAACAATTTCCCAACACATAGACAGTCAACGTCAATAAGTATCTCTGGGAAAGGTTTAATGAACCCGTGGCTCATTTTAATTCTGTGTGCTAGCATCTATAAAGAATTATATTTCACATCCATTAGAAAAAATTAAAGCATTCACAAACATGAAATGCTTTAGAAATGGAATGACTATTATGAAAAGGATTAAAGAATTCCCTATCTTATCCGTGGTATAAACTAGTCAATGATCTGTCAGTAAGGGATCAATTTGCAAATAGTAGCTATGGATGAGTGAATCTGAAAAGTGGTATGAGAGCAGGCAGAGAAACAAATTAATGTTTTACGTTTACGTAACGCAAATTTGAAAGAATGAGAAAAAAATTACCATAGTAAAGTGGCTGATGTGCGAAGTACAGACTCGACCAGGCTGATGCCAACCTCCTGCTTTTCCCAACAGCATAGCCAAAGTGGACGGCACTTCCACCGTCGCTCTTTTCACCAGTTCCCTCAAGATTATAGTTAACATAAAAATTGCCAGTGACATGCAGGGGAAGCATGTGCGATTCAGTGGTGGGAGAAGTTTTTCATTGGTAAAACCCGTTGTTAGTTAACAATATTGCAGCTGCAGGTGTCCCATTGAATGAAATGAAAATCGCTTATTGTCACAAGTAGGCTTCAATGAAGTTACTGTGAAAAGTACCTAGTCGCCACAATCCGGCGCCTGTTCGGGGAGGCTGTTATGGGAATTGAACGATGCTGCTGCCCTGCCTTGGTCTGCTTTCAAAGCCAGCGATTTAGCCCTGTGCTAAACAGCCCCAGCTGATAAAAGTGCCTCCTGTTCAAACCGAGATTGTCTGTCACTGCCGGGATGCTCCAGTGTGCGAGATTCTTCTGGGTTTCTGCTCCAAATCTGGGTCTAGTGCAGGGAATGGGTCAATAATCTGTTCCAATTTGCAAGGGAAAATGCCAGTGTCACATCTTCAGCATGAGTCTCTTGTGTGGTTATCAATAATGTACATCAGCAGCTGTGCTGGAAGATTAAATGCGTGCTCAGCCGGAGTGCCACATAACCAAAGCGGGTGAAAGCTTGCCTTTGTGTGCATTTGGCTGCAGAGAGTGAATGATGTATGATGGGGATTCATGCAGACCAGGCATAAAATCGGTACATTGTCATGCAGGACAAGCAGAACCACAATTCCCACGATAGGAGATACACAAGAGGAGGAGTTCCAGATGTGAGGCTCCTCACAGCTCTGGAGGTGATAGAGATCACTTGGGAGGAGCGAGCGTGAGATGTCACAAATGGCGACGCTGGGCCAGCCAGGTGTAAGACACAACCATCCTCGTGCCAAATTCACGGAATGGATGTAATGAAGTGGGAAGAACTACAATCTGATTAATTTTGTTGTCCACTACAGGTCATCGCCATCCAAGGAGCAGCCTGAAGACTCCACCTCTGGGGACGAAGGAGCTCCTACCACAGTGAATGCATCGTCACCTTCCTCACCATCAACCTCCACCAGCACAGATACAATCATGCAGTCCGTGGAGTATTGGTGTGTACATTTGGGAGCACATCCCAGCAACTGAGAGAGGGTGTAATGTTGGGTTCTCAAGACGATTGGAGGTCTGCTGGGAACTCAGGCACTGTTGAATCCAACACGGATTATGGACCCCTGGTTGTTGCCATAGAGGGTCTGTTGGGCATGCAACAGAGGCTAGGGAAAATATCAGAGATGATGCATACCTTTGCATAGGGAATGAAGGAGTCCACACAAGCCATACATTCTGGCATGTCTTAGGCATTTGAGTGCATGACATCACACAGGGTGAGGATGGCAGCTGCCATGGAAAGCCAATTCGAGCATTTGATCCATATGCGCTCTGACCTGTATTGCATCACAAACTCAGGAGATTAATGGCTCGGCAAGAGGGGGACATGGTCCCTGCACCTCCCTCCAAGAGCTCCTTCCCTTCAGGGACAAAGGGAGGTGCCATGGCACACTCAGATGAAGGGAAACATGTGTCGGCTGCTCCAGGGTCTTCTGCTCAGGACAGTCGCAGGGTTCATAATGTCTCCTCATTCCCTCCACCATTGACCCCAATAGCTCCAGCAGGCAAGGCCAAGGGTGACCCCGCAGCGCTATTTCAGGAGACACCCAGTGGGCTCCTTCTACCCTCCTCCTGCAACTCTCATGCCTGCACTCATTATCCTCGACCCACCTAACATAACCTTTTGTCTTTCCTCTATTACCCCTGAACCTCTCCCATTAACCATTGACACTATTACCATTTCCCTGGGCATTTAAGGCCTCCCCCATGTGCCTACACCTATGACCATCCCAATTTTCACTCTGATTCTAAACCCTCTTGTTATTCTCCTCAATTTTCTCTCTGCCCCTGTGGCCCACCCCATGAGACATTCCATCAACCAACACTGACTCTAGACCCTCACCCCAACTGAATTCAACTGTGCCATCCAGCACCATCAATTCAACCTTCAGAACTTCAATATTGACAACATCAATTTCACCCTTTAGGCCCATCATCCATCTTATTTTCCCTGCCTGGAACAGCTAGTCTTTACATGCTCTTCCCCCCACATCTTTACAGGACTACCGCATCCAGAAAACCTCCCTCCACCGCACTTGTCTGACTCCAAATTCCCCTTCACTCTCTCTTTCCTCTGCTGCACCTCCCTGAACCAAACACTGCAGCCTCCTGTCCACCCCCCCACCCCCCATTTCCCTCCACCACATCTCCTAGCATCCAAACACCAAACTTAGTTCAAAATGGGCAATTGCTTGTCTTAGCCAAAACTGCACAAGGCCAGCCAACTAGTGCACACCACATTCACACCATCATGAACTGGGTGCAACGAGATTCTCATGTGTCACTAACTTTGTTCCAAGGTAAGAAATCTTTCACAACCTGATTCACACGAATATGTATTCATGGCATACAAACTTACTACAAGTTTGAACTTGCCACAGGCCATTATATTGCTTGGCATGGCGTGAAATGCCACTGACTTTGTTTCTACGCCTTAACCTGCCTTGGGAAAAATTTCAATCCACCTAATTAGTCACCCCACATGCCACCTATTAGAACGTTTTCAAAGAAATTTGGCATGGTAGAAAACCAGCATATAAAAAGACAAAATCTGTACTGATGCAGATAAGCAATCATGGTCAACAGATGTAGCAACATACTGTATCAAACTGAAAGAAAAGGTTTGCAAAAATGGCCGAAAAAAGTGTAACTCCAGAAAATTGGGAGAGCTATTCAAGACAACAAAGCAACACAAATAGTGAGGTACAAAAAAGGATTCCAAAGAATTAGTTACAAGGAATATGTAACAGTAAAAGTTTTTAGATAAATATATTAGGCGAGATTCAGTGACCTCGTTGCGTTCGAGCGCGACGATGTCGGTGAATAGCGGGAGAGGCCAAAAACGAGAACCACGCCAGGTGCCAAACTGTTTGTGATGCAACCAGCCCATTCCCATTGGCGAAACCGGGATCCCGCCATAGCGTAGCGAGAAACCAATAATCACCACTTCAGTCCTATTCCATACAATTATCCAGAGCCACCCGCATATCCAACAGCCTCACGTGATCCAGCCACTCCCCAGCAAGTGATCACGCTTGTGCCAATTAATACTCCTTTTGAAAAATCCGAACCTGCCGGATAAGCTGTGGGGAGCCGAGGAGGTGAGCAGCCATCTTTGCTCACAGGCAATGAGCCCGGTAGCACTGGACTTGCTGTCCCTGTGCTTGGAGGGTGGTGGTGGGGAGGGAGGGGGGCAGTTTGGGGGGGGGGGGGGGAGGTGGAGGAGAGCAGCCCCAGTCGGATGTGGCCCACCATGGTGGGCTGGGGTTATCGGGGTTGAGCAACCATGCCTGGGTCCTTCAAGCCAACCCCTGGATCGTGTTCCCATTTTGGGGACAAATCTAGTCCCTGTCATAAGACATAGGAGCATAATTAGGCCATTTGGTCCATCGAGTCTGCTCCACCATTCAATCATGGCTGATAGGTATAGGAATCTTTAATTTATGGGAATCTTAACCTGTCGAACTACACCAAGTTTGGGGGAAGCTTAGTTGATTAATCAAGTCCTGGCGCAATACGACAAGTTGTAAGATTTGTAATATTTCTAGACTGTGTTAAGTTGTTCGATTCCTTGTATTATTCGACTGTGTATAGTTGAAGGAATTTATATCATCTCTGCTATTCGGTTATCAGTAGCACTTTGCGAATACTGGAACTCAGCAGAAATTTGCAGTATAAACTCCTCAGGTGCCAAAAAGAATTGTTTTATTTGTAGTCGCTTGATTACAATTTGAAAGTCATTTAAAAGGCAATTCATAGACAATTCGAAGCTTTCAGAGAATTACAGACATTATCTTTCTTTGCTTAGGCAGACAGCTCGAAAGTAACTTTTAAAAGGTCAAAGTCTGGCAATGAAACATGAAGAGAGAGAGAAAGCTAATCTTCAGCTAAACTCAAACTCAAAGTCAAAAGTGGACTAACATCACTGACACAGACTGTTAGGCTGACAGAACCCCCAAAGACAATTACCTAAAAACTAAACACTAAAACAAAACTGGAGACTAGAATCAAAGGCAAAAACTGACTCAACTAACAGAAAGACAACACAGCACAACACACCTTCAAAGACAATAAAACCACAGACAACACACAAAAAACTAAACTAAAATGGCGGGGGAAACTTTTCAGTTATACACTTTCATATCTGTCTTAAGTCATCTAATCACACCCCAATATAATCCTAATTGGTTTGGGTTAGACTCAAACACATTTGATTTGATGGCATGCCGTCCATCTTCAATGTGCAACATCAGCTTTTCTGACCTAGCTGTTATCTGCATTGTGAACAATGGTGCCTTCATGTTGCCGTGTAGTCAGTCCCTGTCCTTGACAATTAGCACAAGCAGTGTCAAATTATCTTGAAAATATGCATTTGCCAGAACAACGGACTTCAGTAAAAGTGAATTATGCTGTATAAATGGGTATTTAAAACTGGGGCTCAACATTTATGCTTAAACAGCTATCTTTTACCTATACTAGTTGTATTTGAAATACTTGGCTTCTACAGTCGGCCCTTTGATAAATCGAAAAATTGAGATATATCAGAAAAGATTAAAATACATCATTAATGCGATAGGATAGGTAAAAGCACAAAGAATCATTGCAGTTTTAAACAATAAAATGGAATTAACATTGCAACAGGCATTTCAAAATAATTATTATAATTAATAAATTAATCAAATTTGATCACATTGGTAATTAATGATAACTTCATGTAAAATTATTGTACAATAAAAGTTGAACATATGATCTAGTAATAAATGGTAAAATGATTATCAAAATGGACATCCTCTGGATTATGCACAAAAGCTTGTTGAAAGGGTTAATTTTCTTACAGAGACAAAAAGAGGCGTATAGCTTGGAATGATGCCATTCGCATCTTTAAACTTTTTTTTTGTCACTCAAATGGACTGGGAGTAAAAGTTGGATTGCTGCCAAATTCCTGTTATCAAATTTCTTTGAACAACCTGTTCTTTTGGCTTTTAATCAAAGATTGTTGTTTTTTTTTTAAACCAGCTTCCACATTGTTTGAAGTTTTAATTTCCGGGCTAATTTTAAACATTTATTTTAAAATATCAAATACAATAACTTATTAAATATATAACTGAACCAATCTTGTGCTTTATCTTGATTTTCTGTAGATGAATTTGTCGATTCTGTTAAAGGAAACACAGCTAACAAGATATGTTAATTTCTTTAAATTAATAAAGCAACGTTCAGAATAATGACAGTTTTCTTAAGTTGACAGTTCTTGGCAACTTTTTAGCGATACATTGAGGTTTCTTTAGCTGCTTTGATGGCAGCCGTTCTCTTCTGAGTAAGTTCCCTTTCTCGTTTGGAAATTTTCTGTCCCAAGTAAACATCTTTCTGGGCAGTTTGTGCTTTGTGAAAGCTAGCTTTGTGACTGTTAGTACTGAGGTGGTTCAAGACCACCCGTAAGTCTTTGTCATGATCATCTTTATTGATGGAGGTTATCAGAACATCATCTTCATATTGGATAATGGTGGAAGGCCGAACAGGCAGTTGCCTGAGATGATTCTGTAAAGCCATGTGGTAAACAGTTGGGCTATTATGATACTGTTGTTGATTAACTGTAAAAGCAAACCATGGCTGTAGTTGCTTAGCCAGTGTTGCTGACCAGAAGCCATACTGGGTGTGTCTTGTTGGTACGTGTTACATGGTTGACCACGAGGTGGAGATGTATTGTAGTGAACATTGTCTACTTCATTATCATCTCTTGAATCCATCCGTTGTTTTTGATAGCATTTTGCCATCCAGTGTCCTACTCTACCACAGGAAAGACATTGTGGTATTTTCTTACGTGATTTTAATGGAGCAAGGGTACATGTTTGCTCTGGCGCTGGTGGTGAAATTGTAGTTACTGCTGATATTCCTGCAGGTGCTGCAACAGCCGCGGCTGGAGCAGCAGGTAACATGGGCTGGATTTGAGCAATAGGCTGCATTTGAGCAGCTGCAGTGTTAAAAGTTGCCTGATTGTGCAAACCACGATCTATCTGAATGCATCGGTCAACTATGTCTCGGTATGTGCCAGCTGTGGCCCAAGCTGGTAAAACCAAATTCAAGGCAGCAGAAACTCCAGGTTTAACACCGGCTATAAAAGCCGTTTTTAATGGACTTAAAGTGCTGGCATCCCATGTGTAATTTTCCTGGTCGAGTGTCATCCCTGAATATTCCATCCAAGTATGTAAAAATCTTTCCTCAAAATCCTGAATATCTTCATCATTTTTTTGAAAGCAAGCTGTGATCTTAGACCAGTTGGTCCTCGGGGGGTGAAATTGTAACAGCCAATTCTTGATTGTTAGCCAACCAGCTTCTAAATTTTGCAAATCGTCTCCAAGGGCAACTTCTACTTCATTTCTAAGGGTTGAACTTATACGAGTACCTAGCATGATAGTCAGAATTTGTACTCCATCAAATGGGTGGAGACTGTAAATGGCTTGTAATCTGTGAATTCCATCCCATGTGGTCTTACCACCCTTTTTAGGGTGTGGAAGACCCTTGGACCATTCGTCAATTTTAGAAGGATCAATTTGTTCATGAACCCATTGGTGGTCAAATATGTTTCTAGTGATAGTTTCACCATCTTCCTCTATTTTTTTGCTTCCAACTCTAACCCGTTTGTGTTTTAAAGGGGCTAGTCGAATTGCTTTAGTATTTTGTATTGTAGGAACACTATCTTCGTCTGATTCATCCGACAGAGAAAATGATTTATATTTAACAATTGATCTTGGCTGTGCAATTGCCGATTGTGCCACTAGGTGAGTGGCTTGGACTGCTTTCTGAGTTTGTTCAATCTTTTGTACAGAAAGCATGTTTGTCAAAGAATTGCAATGTTCAGTCACGCTGGTTATATTTCTTTCTAAAACACATCTTTCTCTCACTAACTTGCAATTTTCAAGTTCAATTCGCTCAGTTTTTAATTGCAATTGTCGGTATTTTGACTCCACTTCAAAGACTTGATTTTGGAATTCTGTTATTTGAAAAAATAACTGTTGGAGCTCAGAGGTTTTGTTTCGCAAATCTGTTTTAATTTCATCATAATGCTCAAGTTTGGATTTTGCATCTTGCAATTCTTCAACAACTGCAATTAGTTGCTTTTTAGTGGACCCATACTCATCATCGCTTCGCTCAGTAGTTAATTGCAACTGTTGGTATTTTGACTCCACTTTAAGAACTTGGATTTGAAATTGCTGGAGTTCAGAGGTTTTGTTTTGCAAATCTGTTCTAATTTCATCATAATGCTCAAGTTTGGATTTTGCAACTTGCAAATCTGTTTTAATTTCATCAGAATGCTCAAGTTCGGATTTTGCATCTTGTAAATCTGTTTCAAGTTTGGATTTTGCATCTTGCAATTCTGTTTTAATTTCATCATAATGCTCAAGTTTGGATTTTGCATCTTGCAAATCTGTTTCAAGTTTGGATTTTGCATCTTGCAATTCTGTTTTAATTTCATCATCATGCTCAAGTTTGGATTTTGCATCTTGCAATTCTGTTTCAAGTTTGGATTTTGCATCTTGCAATTCTGTTTTAATTTCATCATATTGCTCAAGTTTGGATTTTGCATCTTGCAAATCTGTTTTAATTTCATCAGAATGCTCAAGTTTGGATTTTGCAACTTGCAAATCTGTTTTAATTTCATCAGAATGTTCAAGTTTGGATTTTGCATCTTGCAAATCTGTTTCAAGTTTGGATTTTGCATCTTGCAATTCTTCAACAACTGCAATTAGTTGCCTTTTAGTAGACCTATACTCATCATCACTTCGTTCAGTATTTAATTGCAGCTGTTGGTATTTTGACTCCATTTTAAAAACTTGATTTTGGAATTCTGACTCCACTTTAAAAACTTGATTTTTAAATTCTGCGATTTGAACATTTAACTGCTGGAGTTCAGAGGTTTTATTTTGCAAATCTGTTCTAATTTTATCATAATGCTCAAGTTTGGATTTTGCATCTTGCAAATCTTCAAGAACTGCATTTAGTTGGTCTTTAGTGGACTGAAGCTGATGATCACTTTTATTTTTAACAATGATCTCTTGCTGACTGTGTATCTGTCCCGTAATTACCAGGGACCATTTTACACGTTCTGCACCGTGTAATCGTGTGCATTTTCCCCATGCTCTCTTGATATTATTGAAGGACCACTGTCCTCTGGGGATATCATACTTTGATTCAATTTTTTTTGAGGTTTCACATAGGTTAAAATGTCTACGAGTGAAAGATCTACAATCCCCCAACATATCCTCAACAGAAACATCTGGTATTCCAGCACCCCCCTAGGATGTAGTGGGGAGTAATTTTCTGTCTGCTAAAGGCTCTGAATCTACACTTTGATTAGGATCAGCCATAACTTTTCTTGATCGCTGACTGACGTTTTATTTTAGTTACTGCAGTGACTCATCTTCCAGTCACGTCTGATAGTCTGACCGACTGGCACTTGATTTATTTAACACAGTCTATAAAAAGTGTTCTTTTCAAGGGTCGAAGTACTGATTGATGCGGCTTTAAGACTTTTAATGGGTGAAAAAGATATTTCTTACCCCAGTCTAGCCGTGGGTTCCGGCTGTCTTCTGGGCCTCCTCCGATTATCTCCGAAGCTTCCCGCAGGTTCCCGACCTCCTCCGATTATCTTCGAAGCTTTCCGTCGTCACCTGGGCCTCCGAAGGTCGTCCTCAGTACTCCCCCCTTCTGCCTGACTACGCCAATTATAGGAATCTTTAATTTATGGGAATCTTAACCTGTCGAACTACACCAAGTTTGGGGGAAGCTTAGTTGATTAATCAAGTCCTGGCGCAATACGACAAGTTGTAAGATTTGTAATATTTCTAGACTGTGTTAAGTTGTTCGATTCCTTGTATTATTCGACTGTGTATAGTTGAAGGAATTTATATCATCTCTGCTATTCGGTTATCAGTAGCACTTTGCGAATACTGGAACTCAGCAGAAATTTGCAGTATAAACTCCTCAGGTGCCAAAAAGAATTGTTTTATTTGTAGTCGCTTGATTACAATTTGAAAGTCATTTAAAAGGCAATTCGTAGACAATTCGAAGCTTTCAGAGAATTACAGACATTATCTTTCTTTGCTTAGGCAGACAGCTCGAAAGTAACTTTTAAAAGGTCAAAGTCTGGCAATGAAACATGAAGAGAGAGAGAAAGCTAATCTTCAGCTAAACTCAAACTCAAAGTCAAAAGTGGACTAACATCACTGACACAGACTGTTAGGCTGACAGAACCCCCAAAGACAATTACCTAAAAACTAAACACTAAAACAAAACTGGAGACTAGAATCAAAGGCAAAAACTGACTAAACTAACAGAAAGACAACACAGCACAACACACCTTCAAAGACAATAAAGCCACAGACAACACACGAAAAACTAAACTAAAATGGCGGGGGAAACTTTTCAGTTATACACTTTCATATCTGTCTTAAGTCATCTAATCACACCCCAATATAATCCTAATTGGTTTGGGTTAGACTCAAACACATTTGATTTGATGGCAAGCCGTCCATCTTCAATGTGCAACATCAGCTTTTCTGACCTAGCTGTTATCTGCATTGTGAACAATGGTGCCTTCATGTTGCCGTGTAGTCAGTCCCTGTCCTTGACAATTAGCACAAGCAGTGTCAAATTATCTTGAAAATATGCATTTGCCAGAACAACGGACTTCAGTAAAAGTGAATTATGCTGTATAAATGGGTATTTAAAACTGGGGCTCAACATTTATGCTTAAACAGCTATCTTTTACCTATACTAGTTGTATTTGAAATACTTGGCTTCTACTCAACCCCGTTCTCCTGCCTTCTCCCATAACCCCTGATCCCCTTCTTAATCAAGAAGCTATCTATCTCTGTCTTAGCGGCAGTTAGGAAGGCAAATGCAATGTTAACATTCATGTCAAGAAGGCTAGAATACAAGACCAGGGATGTACTTCTGAGGCTATATAAGGCTCTGGTCAGACCCCATTTGGAGTATTGTGAGCAGTTTTGGGCCCTGTATCTGAGGAAGGATGTGCAGGCCTTGGAAAGGGTCCAGAGGAGGTTCACAAGAATGATCCCTGGGATGAAGAACTTCTCGTATCAGGAACGGTTGAGGACTCTGGGTCTGTACTCGTTGGAGTTCAGAAGGATGAGGCGGGATCTTATTGAAACTCACAAGATACTGCGAGGCCTGGATGGAGTGGACTTGGAGAGGATGCTTCCACTTGTAGGAAAAACTAGAACCTGAGGACACTATTACAGACGAAACGGACAATCCTTTAAAACAGAGACGAGGAGGAATTTCTTCAGCCAGAGGGTGGTGAATCTGTGGAACTCTTTGCTGCAGAAGGCTCTGGAGGCCAAATCACTGAGTGTCTTTAAGACAGAGATTGATAGGTTCTTGCTTAATAAGGGGCTCAGGGATTATGGGGAAAAGGCAGGAGAATGGGGATGAGAAAATATCAGCCACGATTGAATGGCGGAGCAGAGTCGATGGGCTGAGTGGCCTAATTATGCTCCTATGTCTTATGGTCTTAAAGACTCTCAGTGACTTGGCCTCCAAAGCCTTCTTTGGCAAAGAGTTCCACAGATTCACCACCCTCTGGCTGAAGAGATAGATTCCTCATCTCGGTTTTAAAGGATCGTCTCTTCAGTCTGAGGCTGTGCCCTCGGGTTCTAGTTTCTCCTACTAGTGGAAACATCTTCTCCACGTTCACTGGATAAAAGTAAATTACTACAGTCATCTGGACTTGAATTGTTAGCTCTTTTCTCGCCCTACAGATGCTGCCAGACTGGCTGAGATTTTCCAGCATTTTCTCTTTGCTCTCCAAGTTCACTCTATCCAGGCCTCTCAGTATTCTGTAAGTTTCAATGAGATTCCCCCTCATCCTTCTAAACTCCATTGAGTGCAGACTCAGAGTCCTCAACTGCTCCTCATATAAATCCTCCACTCCGGGGATCATTCTTGTGAACCTCCTCTGGACCCTCTCCACGACTTTAGATAAGGGGCCCAAAACTACTCACAATATTCCAAATGGGGTCTGACCAGTTGGAACTAGTTGGTTCGAGTCCAAGATTACGCTTGTGGGTCGGACAGGTTTGACAAATTGATGTCATTTGAGCATAGGGCTGGTCAGGGGCTGGTTTAGCACAAGGCTAAATCGCTGGCTTTGAAAGCAGACCAAGCCGGCTAGCAGCACGGTTCAATTCCTGTACCAGCCTCCCCGAACAGGGGACTCAGGGGCCGGAATGTGGCGACTAGGGGCTTTTCACAGTAACTTAATTTGAAGCCTACTTGTGACAATAAGCAATTTTCATTTTCATTTCATTTCATATGGGGTTTCATATTCCAGGCTAATGCTACCAAAGTTCAAATCATAAAACACAGCAACAAGGTGCAGTTTAGAGACACTAATAAGTACACCGATATCTTCTTTCATAGTTGAAGAACCATACATCGGGCAATTCAGTGGAACATACATATTCCTTAGTACTGGTCACAGTTTGACAGTTATCTTATTTAAATAAGGAGATGGTGGCATATTCGCAATCTGTCACTGATAATCCAGAGTACAGTGAATGCTCTGGGGACATGATTTCAAATCCCACCACGGCAGCTGACAGGAGTTAAATTCAATGAACAAATCTGGAATATAAAGCTGGTATAAGGGGCGGCATGTGGCACAGTGGTTAGCACTGGGACTGCGGTGCTGAGGACCCGGGTTTGAATCCCGGCCCTGGGTCACTGTCCGTGTGGAGTTTGCACATTCTCCCCGTGTCTGCGTGGAGTGCTAACTCCCAGTGCTAACCACTGCGCCACGTGCTACCCCTATTGCAGTGTTAATGCCTAATTGTGACAATAAAGATTGTTACAATTATTATATTATTATACTCGGTTCAAGGACAATTAAGGATGGACAACAAATACTGGCCTTTCCTGTAATGTGCACATCCCAAGAAAGATTGTAATCAGTCTTGTGCCAGACATCAATTTTTATGGATCAGCAGATAGTTATAACAGCAAACTACAAGAAAGTAAAAGATAAACCAGAAGCATAAGCAGCACATTTTAAATGCCAGTTAGAATCATTAACCTCCTGAGCGAGTAAGTCTAAATGTTGTTTGATACGAGTATTTGTTTTCTTGAATCCTAATTGTTTTTTGTTCTTCATATTAAGGTAATAGTGAATCTTCAGAGCACAAAAGCAAAGAGTGGGCTATTTAGCTCACTGTATTTGTGCACTTCTGTGGAACAATCCAAATGAATCCTACTGCAGCGCTGTCTTCCCAAAGCAGTTTGACTCTCCTATTCTGTTTTGCCATATTTCACTAGCTTTAATTTTGAACGTATTTTACATTTTTGTCCCCTCATCACCTTACGAACTCTCATCCATGCTTAAATCTTCTGTTACCATTGTACAACCAGCTGGTGTGGGCAGAGGACTGGTATTCTGAATTTCCATCCATCGCTCGGAAGGTGTCATTATGATGAAGAGGGCATCACATAGGTGAGTAAGGCTGTGAGCTCCAATGCCCCTTCAGATCACACTGAAATGATTCAGTGCCTAAACCTAAGAAATCACTCCATCATGATTGTAAACAAAAAATGAAAATAATGTGACAAAACGCACTGGAAATAAAAACCAATTCGAAAAAACAGCAAGGAATGTACCATGACAAGAAACTTAGATGAGAATTCTCTTCCATGATGGAAATTAGTTGTAGTTTTGAAAGTATTCCAGTTGCTCTTCGCTGATCTATTCAATAGCACAGTGCACAGTCTCGGCATCTCATAACATTTTATACATTCCTGTATCTAAAATTTTCAAATTGCATTCATGGTAAATGACAGCCACAAAAGTAAGAAGGTCAGTGAATTTCTGACTGTATTATTCTTTATTATTGATCAAATCTCTAAATGCATTACATATTGCACATATATCAATGTTACTCTAGTGTTCCTGATTCTGCCAGATGCATGCCTCAGTCAAGGCAGCAGCCAACCAACTCACTTCCAAGACATTGCCAATACATTAGAATACATGTAACAGCAGTGCAAGTATCTCTCCTTCCAGAAATATGGTCAGCCTCTGGCTGATTCCCACCCACAAATGAAAACAGGGGCACAGCAGAAGAATGGATTAAATGTTTCTCCCTCAAGAATTTGGTTTGGGCAGCACGGTGTCACTGTGGTTAACTGAGACACCTTACAGCGCCGAGGACCCGGGTCCGATTCCAGCCCCTGGTCACTGTCCGTGTAGAGTTTGCACATTCTCCCCGTGACTGCGTGGGTCTCACCCACACAACCCAAAGATGTGCAGGGTAGGTGGATTGGCCATGCTAAATTGCCCCTTAATTGGAAAAAAAAGAATTGGGCACTTTAAAATTAAAAAAAAAGAATTTGGTTCACCACTTAAGGGTGAAATAGGATTTGAATGTACAACTAGCAAGGTAATACTTTCTACATGGAAGGATCATCACACTCTCTTCTAACCTGTCACAAATAGTATTTACATCAGTAACCTAAAAGTCAGATACATGGTATCTAATTTACAATGAAATAAAGTAATATATTCTGCAAGAGATAACATTTTATCAGCTGATAAAAGAGAAAAGACATGTTAAACAGGTAATATGAATGTTCTTGCCCACAGCATATACAAATGAAGATTTCAGATTTGCAAACTCTTATCAATCTCAACACCGGGTGAGATCAATTCTACTTGTAGAAGTGTTTGGCTCACACTCTATAATGCAGACATATTTTATCATGAAGGACCTAAATAAATATTTTTGTGACAATAAGCTATTAAAGAAACACAAAAGCCAACATATTTGAATTGCCATTAGAAATCAGAATCCCACAGAGGGAAAGGACAAAATAATTGTCAAGGGCCACTAAATGGTCAGGTGACAAAAAATGCCCTTGTGACTTTCCCAGTCCAATCCCCTAGTACCCCACTATAATTTTTTAGTATGGTTCAGTGAAGATAAGGGACAACTATTATTTACTGGGCAACAGGAAGTAGCTTGTTTTGGTGTAGAGTAAGACTGTTCCTTGAAGTGCATCCATTTAAAGGCACATCCACAAAATTCACTTTGCTCAGCACCTGAGCAGAGCGTCTGTGAGGGAGGTAGGTGGGAGAGGCCGTCAGCGCTGTGGCTCTGACACCACGGATAGGCACCCAGTGCCACAAGAAGGTGAACAACCTCGTCAGGGCAGCCAGGGCGAGTCCCCCACCACCCCTGTCCGATATCCATATCCCCCTCCCCCATATCCTTCAGGTGAAACCAACCCTAACCCTAACCTCTGCAATATACGCGCAACCGATGGCGTGCATTCATATACCTGTCTAACACTGTTGCCTTTTACCCCTGCCACCCCCCCCCCCCCCCCCCACAGAAGAAACGCGCACACAACAGGGAGCATGAGGACTGGAGATGGCCCAGCTGATGAGAGGCCACTCACCGTTCATGAGGAAAGGGCCCTGGAACTGGCTGGTGGACCTGAGGACCGGGAGGTTGCCGATGCAGAGGTCGGGGGGCCCACCAGCAAGTGGGCCACCGACAGCCCGTCCCCATATCCCCACCTCCCCCATAATCACCTGATCACCGCCTGCGTGTCGAACCATGCATGCTTCATTGTGTATCGCAGGAGCAAATGTCGAGGAACCCATCCCCGCAGATGCTGACCGCCCACAGGATGCCCCACGGCGACCACAGGTGACGGAGAGACCCGGACCCTCTGGCATGCGACGCCCGCAGGATGCCCCTCGGCGACCACGGGAGACCTGGAGCAACAGGGAGACGACGCCCGCAGGATGCCCCGCGGCGACCACGGGTGATGGAGAGACCCGGACCCTCTGGCATGCGACACCCGCAGGATGCCCCTCGGCGACCACGGGAGACGGAGAGACCTGGAGAAACAGGGAGACGACGTCCCTGTCTCGTGCGGGTCCGGCGACTCAGGCGTGTGCCACCCAGTGACGAGGGGGGCAGCCACAGGCCCCCGTCGCAGCCGAGCCACAAAACCACAACCCAGGACAGCCCTACCCAGGAGACCCCTACCCAGGACACCCCTACCCAGGAAACCGAAATACAGGACAGTGACACAGAGTGGGTGGGTGGGAACGAACCGCCACGCCAAAGTACCATGGACTCAGAGTTGGACGATGCGCACGACACATCGCCACTGCTGTCTCCAACACCCTCCGCCATCGCAGAGACACTCACTTCGGTTGGGCACTTTAGTGATGAGGCGTCTGGTACACTCACTGGTGCGCAGAGGGGCCGGGAGGTCGGAGGGCAGCCCGTCGCAAGCAAACATCTGCCGCCCAGATGGATCCCGGGTTCCTGGAGTTACCACAGCCGCCCATAGGTCCGATGCAACCACCGAACCTGGGACAAGCGAAGAGGGTGACGGCCGGCTTGCAGCGGCTGCAGTCGCAGGTGGAGGAGTGCACCCACGTCCAGGAGCTGGGAGTGGTACCGGTCATGCTTGCCACCCAGGCCGACACCGCACGGGTGGCGTCCGCGGTGGAGGTAATGGGTGCGACGGTGTCAGACATGGGGAGCAGTTTGCGAGGCCTGGGGCTTTCCGTTAAGGCGGCGTGTGTGGCCCAGGACATGGCTGCCCTCTCACAGGAAGCCATGAGCCAGACCCAGCGGCAGATGGCAGAGGTGCTCAATGCCGTGGCCCTGTCTCAGCAGGCCATGGCCCAGTCTCAGCAGGCCATCGCTGAGGGCATCAGCGCCATTGCCCATGTGCTAGCCGGCGTCGCACAGTCACAGACAGGGATGGGCAACTCCTTGAGCTCCATGGCTGCAAACCTGCAGACCCTTGTCGATACCAGCACGGGCCTCCAGGACTGGCAGCGCCAGGTGTCGGAGGGGCGTCGGATGGCCAGTCCTTTCGCATCCCCGACCCATGTAGAGGCCCGGGGGCCATCGGGCACCCCGAGGGAGGAGGAAGTGCTGGGGCCCGTCCCGGGTCCCCCTGTAGGGGAGGTCCCGGAACACCGCAACACCTCGGAATCCCCCCCTTCCGTCCCAGGTGCATCGGGTGGGCAACGGGCAGGATAGGCTGGCAGCTCACCATCCCAGTCGCCCAGGCCGCAGCATGGCCCATCTAGGCCAGGACGCCCCAGGAAACGGCCGCCAAAGGGATCCCGAGTCAGAGGGCAGGAATCGCAGGAGTCCACCTCCAGTTCTGCTGTACCGTCTGGGGAACCACCTAGGTGTAGTCAAAGGGCCCGTAAGGCCAAACAATTAGACACTGAGTAAGTTGGCACGGGTGCAGGGAACAGATGAGTTTTACGTCTAGGGCACGTGTATGCACTGTTTCTGTTATTAAAATCAATTTTATACCTACAGAAGCTACCTTTGTGCTCTGTCCGAAGCGTGCGGGGTTGTCATGTACGTTGAGCGCCAGTGTGTGTGAGGGGTGGTCTTACGTCAGCCTCAGGTGAGTCTTCCCCCTGGGCCTCCCTCACCATTCCCCCGGGCAGAGGACGGGACCGTGCGCTGCAGTGTCACAGCCGCATGCAGGGATGGTCCGGGTGGATGGTGGTACTGTGGCCATGGGTCAGACATCGTCCAACGATGTGGAGCCAGGAGCTCATCGCAGAGCGGGTTGTCATCATTCTCTATGGCCTGCAATAGACACGCTTCCACCGGCGACTATGTGAGCCCGGCCCGTTGTGCCGCAGGTGGATCTGCAATGGAGGGGTGGTGTGCATGCAGGTCGGGTGGGAGTGGTTGGGGGGGGTGAGGGTGCTGGGTGGGGAAGTGAGGGTGTTCGTGTATTGCCATGGTGTGTGGTATGTGGCCAAAGTCGCCGATTCCCACGCCCCCTAGTCAGTGAAGCAGGCGTCGATCAGCCTGTCCCGTGCCCGCTGGCCCAGCGGTAACGGCGGACAGCAACCCATGTCTAGCCCATCTGCCCTGACCATTGCCCCCATCCCCCTCATCTGGGGAGGACTGCGCCTCTTCCTGCTGCTCCTCCACTCCGCCCTCCTCTGCCTGTGGCACATCGCCCCTCTGCTGGGCTATGTTGTGCAGGACACAGCACACCACAATGATGCGGCCGACCCTATCTGACGGATACTGGAGGGCGCTCCCAGAGAGGTTCAGGCACCGGAAACGCATTTCGAGCACACCAATGCACCTCTCTATCACACGCCTTGTCGCTACATGGGCATCATTGTAGCTGTTCTCCACGTCATTCTGTGGCCTCCGTATAGGCGTCATCAGCCACAACCGCAACGGATAACCCCTGTCGCCAGCAACCAGCCCCTCAGCCGGGGGTGGCGTCCCTCGTACATGCCGGGGATGTAAGACCGTGACAACACGTACGAGTCATGTACACTTCCCGGTTACCGGGCGCAGACGTGCAGGATAATCATGCGGTGATCGCAGACCACCTGGATGTTCATGGAATAGGTCCCCTTCCTATTGGTAAACACGGCCCTGTTATCTGCAGGTGGCTGCACGGCGATCGCGCCCTGGACCATGGGAAACCCGGCCATGGCAGAGAAACCCACGGCCCGGGCAGCCTGGCTGGCCCGGGTCACAGGGAAGCGGATGTAGCGGTCCACAATGGCATATAGGGCGTCTGTTACTGCCCGGATGCACCGATGTCTGCGAGATACCAGACAGGTCCCCACCTGGCATCTGGAATGACCCCGTGGCATAAATGTTCAGGGCCACCGTAACCTTGATGGACACGGGGAGAGGGTGTCCCTCCCCGTGCCAGGTGCACCAGCAGGTGGCAGATGTGTGCCACAGTTTCCCGGCTCATCGGAGTCTCCTCCTGCAATCCCGGTCCATGAGGTCCAGGTACGACAGCCGGGGCCGGTACACACGGGGCCTCCTCGGGTGCCTCCACTGCCGTGGCGCTGCGACGTCCTCCTCCCCCTCCCCATGTTCCTCCTCCACTATGTGCTCCCCCTGCTCCTCCTCCTCGTCCTGTTGGGCAGGTGTCCCTCCAGCCTTGGCGGCTGCCGCCTGCCCCTCTGCGGCAGCCTGCGCCGCCTCTCTGGCACGCTTCTCCTCCCCTCCAGGGCAACATGGAGACTAGCGTGCCGCCACGGCGGCCAACATCGCTGGCTGATCAGAGAACATGACGGCCTGCGGGGAGGGGGGGAAACGACGACATGTCATCATTGCCCGTACCCCCCCTCCCTCCAGCCAGGTGGCATGGACCGCATGGGCGCAACTGTTGGAGAATGGCACCTGGCCAGGCGGACAAACTCCCTTGCCCTCGCACCCCCCGTCCCCGACATTCACCCCCCCTCGCCGGCACTCATCCCCCCGTCCCCCTCCCCGGCAGTCACCCCCCTGTCCCCCTCCCCGGCACACCCCCCCCCCCCGTCCCCCTCCCCGGCAGTCACCCCCCTGTCCCCCTCCCCGGCACACCCCCCCCCCCGTCCCCCTTCCCGGCACGCACCCCCAACGTCCCCGGCACTCACCCCCCTCCGTCCCTCACCCCCCCCCCCCATTCCCGGCACTCACCCCCACCCCCCCCGTCCCCGGCACTCACCCCCCCCCATCCTCGGCACTCCCCCGAAGCCCACCCCACCCCACCCCACGTCGCACACACACCCACACACACCTCTCCCCCACACACACAGATTGCGGCCACACCATCACCTCTCCTGCGGCCACCCCCCAGGCCGTGACCTACCTCCACGCTGGACGGCGTCAACTATCAGCACTGGTTGACGCCGTTCAAAAGGTGTTTTGATTTACGTCGGCGGGACCCGCAGTCCATTGTCTCGCTCCCGCCCCTGCCATTCTCCGAGGCGGGCGGCGCGATTGACGGCGCACCGACTTTTCACCCTTCGGAGAATTTGGCGGGTGGTGGGGGCGGGAGTTACATCGCCCCCAGCGATTCTCTGACCCAGTGGGGGGGCGGAGAATCGCGCCCCTGTTCTGGCTTTGAAATGGTGTGTGTATAAACCTGTGATGCAGACCTGCTCTCACACACAAAACCTATATTATTCCCATTCTCACTCTCTAACATAACTTCTCTTGACCAGGTTAGCCCTTGCCCTATTTCTTTCTCTCGCCACTCACACATTCTCTGTGCTGTGACGTGCCTACATCAGTTCTTCTTGGCATGAACATTTGTGGTTTCGTGTTCCAGATGTCTGTGTTAAATCTTTGCTTGCTCTCGACTAAATAGGCCCTACTTCTTCAGATGTCACTAGCAGCAGCTATGCTCAACTTACGTGTATAATGTAAAAATAACACAATTTATTTTTGTTAATTAATTATAAAATTGTTCATTAAGAAAGATTTATAAAGTTTGCACGTTCTCCCCGTGTCTGCATGGGTCTCACCCCCACAACCCAAAGATGTGCAGGGTAGGTGGATTGGCCACGCCAAATTGCCCCTTAATGGGAAAAAAATAATTGGGTACTCTAATTTTTTTTAAAAAGATTTCCCCCTATTCTGGTTTTTTTTGGTATGATTTGTTGATGCAAATCAATCTGAAAGTAGTTAATCCAATACTAACAATTATGTACAGTTAATTCATCAAAAACACTGAATATAGGGTTGCCAAATATCCAGGATTGTCCTGGAGCCTCCAGGAATTAATGATAAATCCCAAGGACACTGCTGCCAGCATCCCAGTAGACAATCCAGAGAGGCATTTTTAAAACCTGCCATTTCTTCATTTTCTTATCATTTTCTATTGGTTACAAAAATATTGAAAGTAGGAAGGGGGGAGGGAGCACTTGTGAGGAGGAGTGGTGAGAGATAGGAGGTTGCGTGACAACTCCCAAGAACATATCCAACGTGTGTTGGCAGCACTATTTGCAATTTTTTGTTGAGTCACGGTATGATATTAGTCTCCAATTAATTCTGCAAATTAACTCCTTCCCCATCCCCAACTCTATAAACAGAAACAGTAAAAGCCAGAAATACTCAGCAGGTTAGGCAGCTTTTAAGGAGAAACAGAAGTTAGTCAGTCCATGTTTCAAGTCTAAAGATTCCTCTTCGGGACTGTTCCTCAATCTGTGCGGATTTCCTTTAATCCACTAAATATGTTTTCCAGGAAACATTGCACATAACTCGGAATGATGGCACACTTCAAAAGTTATCTCTGTTATCTCAAATGCTTTTTCTGACTACGAGCCTTTGACAGGTCGAATTCGGGAGCCAAGGAAAGACGAGTCAATTGTTATAAATTTGATCAATTATCGGTTGGGGCAGGGCAGCACGGTGGCGCAGTGGTAGCATTGCAGTCTCACGGCTCCGAGGTCCCAGGTTTGATCCTGGCTCTGGGTCACTGTCCGTGTGGAGTTTGCCCATTCTCCCCGCGTTTGCGTGAGTTCCGCCCCCACAACCCAAAGATGGGCAAGGTAGGTGGATTGAACATGCTAAAATTGCCCCTTAATTGGAACAAATGAATTGGGTACTCTAAATTTTTTTTAAAAAATTATCAGTTGGGGCAGGGAACTATTCAACTGGTCAAGTTTCATAAACATCAGAAGTCAAGGTTACTTTTCTGCTCATTGACCTCGCAATGCTTTCAGTGCAAGCTCATATCCCAAAAACATGGCTGCACTCATAGGGAATCCACGAATAGCATTCACGAATGCTCCTTTAAAAAATACCTAGTAAATAAAAGAAACATTTTTAATATCTTCCCCAAGCAGCAATAGCTCGATGTACATTTCTTTGTTTATTTTGTTATTTTCTATGAAGCAATTATTGCTTTCTCTAGTGATTGAAATTTCTCCAACTCAAAAACGTCCCGAAAGACGTGCTGTTAGGTGATTTGGACATTCTGAATTCTCCCTCCATGCACCCGAACATGCACTGGAATATGGCGACTAGTTGCTTTTCACAGTAACTTCATTGCAGTATAAATGTAAGCCAACTTGTGACAATAAAGATTATTATAAAAACATTGGCAAGCAACCTGCATGTTGAAACCTGAAAAGACACAAAGGGAGGTGCCCCTCTTCTGATACCTATCTGTCTATATCAATGCACCTAGTGAACAAAGAATATTTCCTTAGGCCAATTCTTTAGCAATTGCAAACTTAACATGCAAGGAGCTGCAGCCACATGTCTGAGCCTTAACATTCTTTATGCTACATTTGTCAGCCTAAAACACATATCGATTTTGGCTGGATGGTTTTGCCTTCAATCTATAATTTAAAAACAACATCCTCTGGATGCACTCTACTCATTTCCCCTTTCCCAAGAAACCTGGCATTGCAGCTCTGGTGGAATCATTTGATATTTGCCACCTACTCTCACAGATAAAGTTATTTTCATTTCCTGATTGTGAACAAAAAGCTGACCCAAATAATAACAAAATGAGTACGCCTATTCGTCAAATCCTTGTGTCTTTTCGAAGTTCACTTACAAGAGTTGTGCTGGGTCAACACAGCTGAGGGTCAGAACCTAAATTCTGCCTTTATAGAGGAGATCTTATTGAACCATTCAGGATTCTGAGAGTACTTGGCAGGATAATGCTGAGAGGATGGGTGAGATTTAAACACTCTATGGGGGTCTCATCCACTGGTCGATAGAACCATTGGAGAATGCTTATCTTTTCCGTGGGGAAGGCCCAACGGTTTTAAATGCCCTTCAGGAACTTTAGTGGCCACCATTAGGCCTTCACTGGTATTCAGGCACCAGTGGAGATACTCCCACCTGGCTGCCAAAAGCTGACAACCAATGAGAGGCCAGCAGCTCCTCATTGTCATCGGCACCACTGGGGGTAGAGGCACCCACCAGATGTTCAGGATCATCAAGGGACCCCCAGGCGAAATGTATGCAAGGGTAGGCTCGGGATCGCACAATTGGTGTCATTCGAGAGCTGGTCAGGGGTCGAAGGCATGGATAGAAAAGTGGCCTTCAATGGCCGCCCCTCCTGATACCGGGTTCCTCAACAATATGCTCAGGGGAATCCTTATGTGGGCGTGTCTGGTAGACCCCAAGGAAGGGGAGGTGTGCATGTCATTTATGGCCATGTGTGGTCCCCAGTCCCTTCCTGCCTGCCAGCAGCCTCTGCAGTGAAACCTGCTGGGTTCCTCACTTTTCCTCCCACATTCCCAAGCTAGACAAAAACATTGTGGCAGAATGAGGCCCTTAAGTGGCCATTAATTAGTCATTTATTGGCCTCATTAGACCTAAGGGCAGGTGGGCTGCCTGATGCATTAGCCACCCACAGTATTGCGGTTCTAGGGTGGGAGGGTTGGCAGCGGGCCGGTCACCCGAAGAGCATAAATACGTCAGTGCGGTGCGTAAAATCCATCCCCTACATAGATAGTCAGAAGCACCTTGCGGCAAGTTGAATGGTGCTGCCTTTAAATAATGCTGGTTGGGTGGGTGTGATGGTGGGGGGGAGGGGGGTTTGTGGCATTTTAATGCATGTTCAGTTATGTGAGCTTAAGATAGGGCATTAAAAGAAGTGGCAAGGTCCAAAATGACAGGTAAAACATCAAATCAATATTATGATCTACCTACTCTGTTTACTTCTGACACTTGCGCGGAATACCCGTGCAATCATCCTTGTTGCAGGTCTCACCATAAGTAGACAGGCGTACCCCCACCCCACCCCCATTTCTTACCCCAACTGATTCCCAAAGCGCCAGGACTACTGAGCTGAATTTTGGCATCGGTGAGTTTACACTACATTTAAGCTTTGCTGCACTCGATAAGGGAGTTCTTGATGGCATAATATACAAGCACTTCTATCCTGAATCCAGTTTGTGTTGTACCTGACCTGAATAGAATTATTTTAACTCCGGCTCCTTAACAAAAAATGATTATGGTGGTGTTGAACTGGTCTAAACTCCATTTCACTCCAAAGTATCCCTATTTTCTGTTTCCATTGGCAATTCACTTACATTCAGTCCTTCCTTTTGGTAGCTCTGCTGAATACAATGCACAATCCCCTTGTATCTTGTCTCGCTGACTCCATCAGCTTGAAGGCGACTTTTGACAACATCCATGGGAGTTGCAGTACCCCACGAAATGCTTCCTAAAAGCACAAATTTGAACAGTCACTATCCAAAACTAACAAGTCCTGCTCCAAAATGTAATAATACCGTATCATTGAAGTTGAGGTGTAATCTATGGAGTATCTGCAAATATAGTCGCATGGTTGGCAGCAGGTGACCATATGCAAATGATGCAACAGAATGATCTCAAGGAGTTATGGTTTTGTAAGTAGGCCACCCAGAATCATATTTTTACTACTTTCCCTTGCTCATGTTTTCCTCTTGGAACATATCTTGAACATTTGAGTTGAATGGCTTTTATCACTGCTGCTTTACTGGCTGCCAGGAAAACGAGAGCAACCAAAAACGACTTGCAGGAACCAAGGTCTTTGAGTTAGTAGACTACAGAATGTGAAGCAAAGGTTTGGCAAGGATGGTTCTGGAAAAAAAAAAAATCAGAAAACCAACCAATAACAAGCCCACTTATATCACAGCCATAATTGGAGGAGATGGAAATTGAAGGAAAATGAGGTGATTACTCCTTGCATGGAAAGGTTTGATCACCACTTGCCACCTACTCACAACAGCCTGGTCTCTTACACAGCCATGCGTGTGTTCCTCTACACCATGGGCCTACACCTGTCACCATTTTAAAAATCAGGAGTGCTCGGCTTCATTTTGTGGTTAATATTCTTTCAAACAATTTAATACAAAATTTAATTTTAACATGGGATTATATACTGGAATACAATATCAGCTGTTTAGAGGAATGGCCCTTTAGTATCACCAGTCCAATATACTGAGACGAAATACTACTGTGCGCGATTCACCAGCATAATTTGAAAGTCCAGTTTCCGGCACGTTTGACGGGGTGATTCGCGATGGCTGCAATGCTGAGACTGAAATCGCTATTCAACGGCACATGGCCTTTCTTTGCACATTGGTGAGTTTCTCCCCATCGAGGCCACACTTTGAAATTTTTCCAGCACTGGGGAGCTGAACTTGCCAGCAGGACAGCTTCTCAAAGATCATTTTCAAAGGCTGCATCGATCTCCGCACCATCCCCACCCCCCTTTCAGGACCCTCCCTTCACCCCTCCCCAAACGTTCTGCGGCCCCCTCAACCCCCTTTCATGGACATGGCCCCCCCAGGCCCTGACCCTTGGCGATGCCAACCTGGCACCTGGGCACTGCCAGGTTGGCACTGTCAGTGTGCCCGGGTACCAACCTGCCCTGTCCCCGGCCACCCGAATGGGCTATTATGGTTTCTGAGATCCCCACCCCCCTCCGCATGCCTGGGCCATGCTTGTAGAAACCAATGCTAATCGGCGCCCGGTTGAGGCTCTCAGGCGCAGCCATTGACTCCCAGGTGACAGCGGCATTGGGGATATTTAAATGAGCCTAATAACTCACTTAAATATCATTATCTGAATTATGCCCAGCGATCGTGCCGGGCGTCGCGAGTTGGGTCTCTAGCGATCGGCCCAGTGTGAAACCCGATTTGGGGCTCTCATGGGATTCAGCTGTCACATCCGTTTCCGCGCCGGCTGCATTGCGGTGGCTGAATTGCGCCCATTATCTCCGATACCCTCGTGGAATCTTCTGTAATTTTTTCACACCTACGTATACAGTGCAAGCCCAATATCACTGATACACAACTCTCAGGCATGCTCCCAATTTTATTTTTTTGTGAATACCTGCTGATCAGGGCTGGTTTAGCTCAATGGGCTAGACAGCTGATTTGGGATGCAGATCAAAGCCAGCCGGTTGGGTTTAATTCCCGTAACAGCTCACCCAAACAGGCACCGGAATGTGGTGACTAGGGGCTTTTCATAGTAATATCATACTTATGACAATAAAAGGTTATTATTATTATCAAGACACACACAACTCATTCTATGCCAACACGGAAATTTGGGCCTAGATTCTCTTCTCAGTACCACTAAAAGTGGATGCCTCAAGAGGCCAAATTATCGCTGAAGCTGTCCTGCCAGCTCTTTCAGTCACAAACACTTTGCTGATTTTCCCAGAAGTCATTAAGTCTATATCCCCACCAAGGGATTAAAAGAGGCGTGTTTTGATTGAAGTATATAAGTTCCTGAACAGTATTGACAATGTGGATATGGAAAGAATGTTTCCTCGAGTGGGTGAGTCCAAAACTATCGGGGCACCATTTTTTAATTAGGGGTCGCCCTTTTAGGACAGAGATGAGAAATGTTTTCACTCAGAGGGTTTAGCGACTTTGGAACTCCCTGCTTCAGAAGGCAGATCATTGAATATTTTTATGGCGGAGGTAGACGGATTCTTGTCAGGCATTGGAATCAAAGATTATCGGGCCTAGATGGGAACGTGGAATTTGAAACACAAAAAAAACAGCCATGGTCTTGTCGAATGGCAGAATAGGCCAGAGGGGCTGAATAGCCTACTTCTGCTCTTGTTTTATATGTTCGTATGTCTGTTTCAATTGCTGCAAGTTTAAGGAATTCCACTTGAGCTACTCCAGAAGCAGGTGCTACTCCACTGCCATGCTCCGCCTTTTTCCCACAATGCCCCCCCCCCCGCAACCTCTACTCCCACTCTAGCCCTTGGAAGGCTGGCTGGGATACAAGTAGCTGAATTTGGTGCAGGCCAAACAGGCTGGGAAGAAAATGTAACTGGTCTGATTAGTAAGTTTGCGGACGACACAAAGGTTGGTGGAATTGCGGATATCGATGAGGACTGTCAGAGGATACAGCAGGATTTTGATCGTTTGGAGACTTGGGCGGAGATGACAGATGGAATTTAATCCAGACAAATGTGAGGTAATGCATTTTGGAAGGTAGGGAATATACAGTGAATGGTAGAACCCTCAAGAGTATTGACAGTCAGGGAGATCTAGGTGTTAAGATCCACAGGTCACTGAAAGGGGCAGCACAGATGGAGAAGGTAGCCAAGAAGGCATACGGCATGCCTGCCTTCATTGGCCGGGACATTGAGGATAAAAATTGGCAAGTTATGTTGCAGCTGTATAGAACCTTAATTAGGCCACACTTGGAGTATAGTGTTCAATTCTGGTCGCCACACTACCAGAAGGATGTGGAAGCTTTAGAGAGGGTGCAGAAGAGATTTACCAGGATGCTGCTCGGTATGGAGGGCATTAGCTATGAGGAGAGGGTGAATAAACTTGGTTTGTTCTCACTGGAACGAAGGAGGTTGAGGGGCAACCTGATAGAGGTATACAAAATTATGAGGGGCACAGACAGAGTGGATAATCAAAGACTTTTTCCCAGGGTAGAGGATTCAATTACTAGGGGCCATATGTTTAAGGTGCGAGGGACAAGGTTTAGAGGAGATGTACGGGGCAAGTGTTTTACACAGAGGGTAGTGGGTGCCTGGAACTCGCTGCCGTAGGATGTGGTGGAAGCAGGAACGATAGTGACGTTTAGGGGGCATCTTGACAAATACATGAATAAATGGGATATGGACCCCGGAAGTGTAGAAGATTTTAGTTTAGACGGGAAGCTATGATTAATCTAGGACAAAGGTTCGGCACAACATCGTGGGCCGAAGGGCCTGTTCTGTGCTGTATTTTCTATGTTCTATGTTCTATGAAGCATGGTCGGCGCAGGCTTGGAGGGCCCAAGGGCATGTTCCTGTGCTGTACTTTTCTTTGTTCTTTGTACAATCATCATGTCAAACCTCTGAGTAATGTGCCTCGCACAGATGTGTTTCATATAAAAAATCAACAATGTTGGTCTCCACCAAACCTCAACCAAATTGTCCTTCTTGTGAAAGAGAGAATGAATAAGCATTACATTAGTGGTGTTTTCTCCACTAAGGCTTCTGGAGCTAAAATAAGCCACACAGAGAAGGAGGAGCGTGGTCTTGAAGAAAGCTGAAATCTAGGATAACAATCTTAAAATTTACGGTTCTCAAATGGGGAACTAGTGATGGGCACCAAGGACAGAGTTAATAGGTGAATGAGATTTCTGGCGAGGTAAGATCCCGACAGCACAATTTTGGATGGGCACAGATTATGCAAGGTGGAGATGGGAGCCCTCACTGGACTGGCCAAGTCGAGATGAGAAATGGACGAGGTCCAAGGGTAGATTCTTGGGCAACCCCAGATGTAACAATGTGTGAGAAGGAGCAGTAGCTGTTGTTGATGATTCCTTGACTACGAATAGGTTTCAATGGAACTAAGCCAGCTCAGTTCCAACTCGCTGGATGATGGAGGAGGGGCATTAGAAGAGGAAGGTGCGGTCTACTATATCACAACTATAGAGAGGTCGAGAAGGATGGGAATGCCGAGTTTATCATAGTCAGTTGTATAGAGTTCCATTTGTAACTTTAACAAGGGCTGTTTCAATATGTGACTGAGCAGGGAACTTGGTTGCAGGGACTCAACTATGAAATTGTGGTAAAGGTGGGCATGAATTCTGGAAGTGAGAATAAATTCATGTACATTGGAGGGAGGTTGGAAATTGGATCTTAGTTCGTAGGTTCAAAGAGTATTTTTTTGGAGACAATGTAATGTCAGCAGATTTGAAGGGGGACAACAGCAGAAGAGAGGAAATAATTAACAAGATCAGTTAATGTGAGCCATGTAAGGGAAGTTGAACTGTCAACAGTTTGGTTGCAAAATGATCAAGGGAGCAGGGGTCGATGACATACGGTTGGAAAAGCATTAAAGGAGATGAGATAGAATCCAGAAGAAGGCTCAGTTCAGGCCTAGGGCGACAGGGATTTTTGAGGAAGTTTCATCAAAGGGGCTGGGAAATGAGCCAAGTGGTAGAGTCAGAGGTGACCAAATGATGGTCTCAATCAGAATCACAGGTGGTTACAGCACCAGAGGCCATTACGCCCATCCTGTTTATGTTGTCTCTCTGAAGGACCAATTCACCTACTTGCCTTCATCCGTGGCTTCGTACATTCTTCCTTTTCTGGAAACTACGCACTTGAATCCCTCTATTAGATTTACCACTCTCCTCCAGATCCTCCACCACTCTCAGGCACATCTTAACCATTCACAGGGTGACATAGGGCACGATCTTCCCAAAGGGGAACAAAGTTCCCGAGCGAGCGCGTTTAGCCGTGTGTTTCCCGGCACTCGCAGTGCCGACAAACACATGGCTACTCAACGCGACTCATTTTGAATAAGGGGCCTTAACAGAGAACGCGTGGCTGAGGCTGCACATAGCCCCGTTTTTTACAATGGGGAGCTCCGCTCGCGGGAACTCCCTGTTGTAGCGAGAGATCGGGATGTCATTTTTAAATGGCATCCCAATTCTGAGCCACAAAAAAAAATCCCCAACCTCCCCCAGACCAAACGCAACATGGGAGGGTCACCCGGCCCCCCATCACCCACACCAGGCAAATCCAGCCGATTGCACGCGCACACAAATGCCAGTTTGGCAGTGCCAACCTGACACTACCAGCTGGTGGGGCACTGCCAGGGTGCCAGGCTGACACTTCCAGGATAGCCAGGTGGCACCAGTAGTGCCAGGGCACCGCCCTGCCCAAAGTGCATGCAGCTGGGAGCCTCCAATCCCAAATGAGACCCCTACGAGTGCCATTCCGTCTGGTCTCCATTGTAGGGGCCAATACCAAACGGCGCTCGCCCGAGGCGAACGGACTGAATCCCAAACCCTCAGATACCTTGGGAATCTGCACATTAGAGTATGCATACTGCCTCGTTCTAATATGCAGATTTGCCAAAAACCGGCGGGATTCCCCTTGCAATTTCTCGCGAGCATGTTGCGAGCCGGCCAAATCCCGGGAGCGGGGATCTCCCGGCTTTCACCGGCCACGCTGCACCGTGGCGAGCTGGGTGTTCAATGCAGTGTGGCCGTAAGTTCGCACCCAAAGTTTTTCCTTATGCCACCATTTTTTTTTCCAATTACCTTAAATCTGTGCCCTCTGCTTCCCAATTCTTCCACCAATGGGAACTGTTTCTCCCTATCTACCATGTGCAGAGTCTTGAATACCTTTAACAAATCTCCCCTCAACCTTCTCTTCTCCAAGGAAAATAGTCCTAACTTCTCCGATCTTTCTTCGTAGCTGAAGTTTCTCATCCTTGGAAGCATTATTATGAATCTTTTCTATATACTCTGAGGTCTTCACATCTTTCCCAAAATACAGCACCCAGAACTGAACATAATACTCCAGTTGAGGCCAAATCAATGTTTTATACAAGTTTACCATAACCTCATTGGTCTTGTATTCTATCACCCTATTAGTAAGCCTAGGATGTTGTATGCTTTATGAAGTGTTCTCTCAACTTGTCCTGCCACCTTCAATGATATGCACCTATACACCTTCTGTGCCTGTAACCTCGTTAAAGTTATATCCTTTATTTTATATTGTCTCTTCATGTTCTTTCCACTAAAATAAAGCACTTCACACTTCTCTGCCATTGGTCTGCCCATTCCACCAACTTGTCCAAGTTCTTTTGAAGTTCTACACTATCATCTTCAAAGTTAACAATATTTCCAAGTTTTGTATTGTCTGCAAATTTTGAAATTGTGCCCTGTACATCAATGTATATAGCAGGAAAAGCAAAGGTACTAACACTGATTCCTCGGGATCTCCACTATAAACCATCCTCTGATCCAAAAAACATCCATTAACCATCACTCTCTGTTTCCTGCCCCAAGACCAATTTTGTATCCATGTTGATGCTGTCCTTTTTATTCCAAGAGCTCAAACTTTGTTCACGAGTTTGCTGTGCGGCGCTTTATCAAATGTCTTTTGGAAGTCCAGGTTCACAACAATCAACGGCATTTCCCTCATCAACACTGTACCAGGTTTCTATTTTCTTTAAAGGCAGCCCTTTTTTGCAGCTCTACCTGCCAACCTTTACTTTCAATTTATCTTGGTCAGATCTATTCTTGCCCCATTAAAGCTGCCCCCCCCCCCCCCCCGATTAATTATACTCTGGATTGTTTCTTGTTCTTTTTCATACTCCTAGTGACACTTGATCCACCTCATTTCCAAACAGTGACCCTTTCTCCCTACTGAACAGGAGCCATACTGTATTAGAAGGTTCTCCTGAACACACTCTAAGAATGATTGTCCCCTCTTCCCTTTACACTACTCCTATCCGTGTCTATATTTGAATTTTTAAAATCCTCAAATTTTGCTCCTCCATAATTCTTTCTGACAAAATTGTCCATCAGCTCCCTGTACTTGCTGTCAGAGGTAACGGCAGAGGAGGGTGGTTTCAGAAGTTAGTTTGTAGTGCTTAAGACTTATAACTCCAGAACTAGCTGTATCTCCAGCCAGTCCATTGTAGCTTGGACTAGGCACCGTTATCAAGATGGTAGAAACTTGCCCAGGTTTGTCGTGTCCACAAAATGCAGCACAAATGCAATACAGTCAATTTCCGTCCCACAGATCTACTCCAAACGTTAAGAAAGTAATGGAAGATATTGGCAACAGTACTATAAAGCCGCACTTAATCACCAGTAACTCACTGACCAATATTCAGTTTGGGTTCTGCTAACCCCCGAAACTGGACCTCATTCCAGCCTTGACAAAAGAGATTAATTCCAGACGAGCTGAGAATGATTTCCCTTCATATTAAGGAGAAATCTGAATGAGTGTGGTATCAAGGAGTCCCAACAAAATTGCAATCAATAGAATTGAATGTGATAGAAATCAGACAGAAATTCTCCTTTGGTTAGAGTTATATCAGCATAAAGGAAGATGGTTGTTAGAGGCTAATCATCTCTGCCCAGGACATCACTGCAGGAGCTTCGCAGTACAGTCCTCGGCCCAACCATCTTCAGCTGCTTCAACAATGACCTTCCTTCCATCATAAGAACAGATATGCAAGGGTGTTTGCTGATTATTTCAGTGTTCAGTTCCATTCACATCTCATATAAGGAAACGACCTGCCTGCATGCAGCAAAGCATGCACACCTTTCAGGCTTGTGCTGCCAAGTGACATTTGTGTCATACAGGTGGTTGGTAAAGACCATCCACCTGTATTGGGGTGGTGTGGAAGAGATCACCATTAATCAGAAACTTAACATGGCCAACCACATAAATAGTGTGAAAATAAGAACACGGTAGCAGCTGGGCATTATGTGACAAATAACTCATGATCTGACTCCCCAGAAACGTTTCACATCTAAATGCCACAAGTCGGGAATCTGTAGGCATACTATCCACTTGCCTGGATCTGGCGGCACAGTGATTAGCACTGCTGCCTCACAGTGCCAGAGACCCAGGTTTGATTCCGACCTCGGGTGACTGTGTGGAGTTTATGTGTTCCCCCCATATTTGCATGCTTTCCTCTGGATGCTCCGGTTTCCTCCCATAGTCCAAAGATGTGCAGATTAGGATGATTGGCCATACAAAATTGCCCCTAGGTGGGGTGCTCTTTGGGAGGGTCGGTGCAGACTCGATGGGCCAAATGGCCTCATTCTGCACTGTAGGGATTCTATGATTCTAATAGCGCTTAAGAAGCTCAGCATCATCCAAGACAAGACAGCTTGCTTGATCAGTCCGCCATCCACCACCTTAAATATAAAAATAAATAAATAATCTTTATTGTCACAAGTAGGCTTACATTAACACTGCAATGAAGTTACTGTGAAAAGCCCCTAGTCGCCACATTCCAGCGCCTGTTCAGAGGGAGAATTCAGAATTCTCAGCTGGTATGGGAATTGAACCTGCGCAGTTGGCCTTGTTCTGCATCACAGAACAGCTGTCTGGCCCACTGAGCTAAACCAGCCCTCACTCCGCCATCAACACACAGTGACACCAGTGTGTGTCAACTATAAGACGCACTGCAGCAACTCACCAAGTACTTTCCAAAACTGACACATGAGAACACCATTAGCCCCAAGCAGCCCTCAAAATCAAGCACCTTACTGACTTAGAACCATATCACTGTTCCTTCATTATCGCTACATCAAAATCGTAGACCTCCCTCTCTAACAGCGCTGTGGGTATATCTACACCTCATGGACTGCAGCGGTTCAAGAAGATGGCTCACCGCCAACTCCTCCTGTTCAGTTTTGTATGGGCCGTATATGTTGGTCTTGACAGTGACAGACACATTCTCTGAATGAAAATAAAAAACTTTCCACAGGAATGGATACCGATGAAAGTTTCCAGAATAAAACAGTGCAACAATTTTCAGTATATCTACACTCATCACAACAAATCTCCAGAAATATATAAATTTCCCTTTAAGTAATAAATGACGCCTTGATGAGCACATCCTGTGCTTGCCACATAGCAAACAAATAGAAGAGTACATGGGAAGTGCAAAATAATATTTTGCAAGAATGCACAAATTTATCTTTTAAACTCCACAAAAGGTTATGAAATGGTAACATGCACTTGGCAAGCACCACGTTTCATCTGAATCTGACTAGACTACGGGCAGAATTCAACCAAAACATTTTGAGCAAGTTTAGCGGGGGTGGGGGGTTTCTCGCAGGCTTTTTGGACGAGATCCACATTGTTATTCGACCATGCTTAAGTCACTTTTTGGGGCCTTGGGGAGTTTCTCCCCAGTCAAGCCCACGCTTAAGGCATGATTTAATTTTTAAAAATCAGAGTCTGTTCTGGGTGGGATTAGCAGGATCGGTCCCGGTGCTTATAGTGCAGGGAATGACTGCTACTTAACGGACCTTTGTTGCTATTTCAGCCCCCGGCAGGAGCTCCTCATTACAGGAGATCCCTTGACACCCCCAGGCACGACCGCCAGACCCCCCCCCCAACTCACATTTAAGGTGTCCTTGGGCCCCCAGCACCCCATCTCACACGGGTAGGGCACCCCCAGGCCCAATCACTGGTGAGGGCAAAATGCCAGTCTGGCACCTTGGTACAGCCAGCCTGTCAGTGCAACCTTGGCACCCTGGCAAGGCCAGAATTGCTCCTGGTGACACTGCCAGGTACCCGGCTGGTACCAGCAGTGCCAGGGTGCCAGCCTGGCCAGAGACAGACCACCAGAGGGCCTCTGATTGCCTGGGAGGTCCCCCCCCACCCCCCCGTTCTGCCTCGTCCCATTTGTAGGGACCAGTGCTGAATGGCGCCCGGCAAGGGTCTCCTCGGCGAGTCTGGTAGGTGCCAGGTGGTTATTCGATCCGGTATCAGCATACTTAAGTAAGTTTCTTTACTCACTTAGCTATGAGAGTCTGTATCCGCCCATTGTGGGCAGGATCCAGATCGCAACTTCTCACGAGATCTGTTTAGATCTCACGAGGCGTACCAACCGGCAGGAATTCCAGGAGAGGCCTCTCCCAGGATCTACCAGCCGCGTCCCATCCTGATTCTGGCAGGACCCGGCCGGTAGATCGCAGCCTTAAATTTTGTCATTATTGCGGAGCAGAAATTGCCGGCAAGACTGGCTCCACAGAGATTGGGTCATCATTTTGAAAGGGTACCCAATATGTAAGTAAGCTTCAGGGTCCCCCCACCCACCCATGGGCAATGTCATCACCCACACATATGGGCATTACCCCATACCCATACATATGGGCATAGCCCCACTCCCGTCCAAGTGTAGACACCCTGCTAATGGGTCACTGAAGGCCCCCTCTTTTTAGGCCTCCCCACCCCATCTTTCGCCCACACACACCCTTCCAGAAACCCCACCCTTCACCCTCCAACCTTTACTAGGCCACCTCATACCCGCCCTTCACCCCCCCCCCCCACCCCCACCCTTCATACCCCCCGATACCATTTCATGGGCAGGCCCAAACTCTTGGTAATGCCATCCTCGCAGTGTCATCCCGGCACCTTGGCAGTGCCAGGGTGGAGGTGCCAAGGTTGGCAGTGCCAAGGTGCCTAGGGAGAGCCAGGGGGCCACCCTGCCCTGCCCCAACCACCTGGGGTCACCAAAAGAATTGGAAACCCCCCCTAGGTGCTGTTATGCCTGGTCCAGGTTTGCGTGGACGAATACGAAATGGTGCCAGCTCAAGGCTTCGCTGGGGAAGCCATTAGTTCCCAGGGGCTGAGAGAGCATGGCGCAAGAATATTTAAATGAGCCGAATGGTTCATTTAAATATGTTGATCTGGATCCACCCAGCGATGGCAAGATCCAGATCATGATGCCTTGCGAGATTCAACGGCCTCGTCGCATCACCAACTCCGACGCGAAGAGGCTGGTAAATAGCACCCTACATCAGTATGAGAACATTTTGCAGTGTACTAAGTTGTATGCTGCATTTTAAGTTATACGTAGATCAGCTCCTGTCCTGTTCAGATGCAGCTTAAAGATAAATGCACGGAAATACTTTTACCCATCATATTTTTGTATCATGGCTATTAGTAAGAGGATGAATGGGAGGAAGTTTGAAAAGATCGTTAATAACCTTTCTTTCCAATTCTGGCTAACTTGGAATTGTATACAGATGATGAATGCCAGGAGGAGGTGGAATGCTGGCGAGGGTCGTCAAGGATAGGGGATGAGCCCCAATACCTCTGTGATGGGGGGGTAGGCATCATTAGGTTTCAAAGCTGATCGCGCCCTGATCTTTGTGGAGCTGGGGGCTGGCTCTATCAGGCCCAGCCCCACTAGTGACAACATAAACCATGCCCACTCATTGTTTTCTCTCTAAGAGACTGATTATTTGGCAAGTAAACTGGTCTGTGCAACTGGAGCGTTACACTCCAGTTTTCAGTCTGTACCTGACACTTTGCCAAATTCTAGTCAGATTTCGCCCACGGATTCCAAATTGACATGGTGATTCACAGGTAGAGGAGCTGGGGAAACCATGAGGAAGAGAGGGGGGATTATTGTAGTAGCTGTATAATATATAAAACGTACTGAACTTCTCAAATCAATGAAATTCTGAGTACCACACAAATATTCAGTTCAGTGGAATTATTTGATAAACTGTCTCTGTGAGAATTCCTGCATAAACTTGTGGTTTAGAATTATTACCTCGAGCTTTCTTCAATCGCTCGCTCTAGCGTGAGCTTTGGTATTTGCCCCTCTAGGTATCTCAGGTTAACAAGCTGAAATTCCCACGATCACCGTGTGAGCTTTACAAAAATTGGAAACTAAAATTCTGTTTCTGGACTCTCCGGGCGAGCCTGTTTTTAATGCTCAAATCTTTTCAGTCAAAGACCCCTTTACTCTTACTGCTATTTCCTAATGTATTCTTGATTGATTTCCATCAAACATCCTAATTTTTCAATAAAAGTTTAATTACTAAACTCAACAGTTTTCATGAACTCGGTATGCTCTCTTCCTCCAACGGAAAAGCAACATCATTATCTTCAATAACACAAATGTTGATAAAATGGATTATTTGAAATGTAACATTTTCTTTTACACTCACAACATTTCTAACCTATCGTACTTTTAAAAGGCCCCACCTGTTTTTTATATTACCTACTACATAAAACAGACCTCTATAACTCTCAAAGACTCTTTCAGTTACAATATCCTGGCCATTTCATGCTTTATTTCGGATGATTTGCTTTGCAATTGCAACTACGTTTTGTGTTTAATCCTTGACTATTGCCAAACAACCGTATTTTTACTTTTTCACTTCCTTTCTTCCTTCAATTAATGATAGCTACCTTCCAATACTTTGACCATGCAACCATCTTTACTGGGTTTTCATGGCCTTAGTCATTTTTCAGAATGTAGACAATTACCTCAGGTTTATTTCAACTTCCCTTCAATATACTGCATTTGACCAGACTCGCTGCCAAACACATAAACCAACAATTTCCCACTATTACCTCTACTTACCTCGTTTGCCTATCCAATCATTATTCTTATTGCTACCCCTTTGCTATTCTCTAAATGTTTCCTTCATAAGAATGAGAGAGTTCACTTGAAGGAGCAAAAACACATTTTCCTATCAACTAATTTTAGCCTACTTTATGGTGGATATGAGCACATAACTCAAATCAGTTTGTAATTTTGCCCTATTAAATGGAGCAGGTCTTGATAGTTTAAAGCAAGGGATAATAGTTTAGCAGTGGGACTGGAGACATCAGTAGCTTTCTAATAATTTGCTTCAATTGCACCAGTGCAAGGCTAACAGCAGGCTACATTGTTGAAGGTGCTGTTTTCTCAATGTGATTTTAAACTGAGATTTCTACCAACCCCCCACCCCAATCTGTTCATTTGGATGTAGTGCTAGTTCGAAGATAAGAAGGGGAGTTATCCTTGGTGTCCTGGTTAATATTTATCCCTCAATCTACATCAAAGCATATTATTATCACATTGCTGTTGGTCGGAGTTTGATATGAGCAAATTAGCTGCCAATATTTCCACAACAGTTACCAATTCAAAAGTATTTCATTGGCTGTAAAATGCTCTGCCACATCTGATGGTTGTTAAAAGGACCCATCACCCAAAGTACCTCCATAGGATCACACTCAGCTATTGAAGAAGTGAACCGCAGTGATCAGCTACTACAGATTGATCCTCAAAGGACTGAAGGGAGCTTTCATTGGGTTTAATGTATGAATGCAAGTCTTAATTTCTTACCCCCAGTCTTGGGAGGTTAAATCCATTTGCAAACACTGACACGCTTGCGGAGATCAGCTACCCTAATTTAGACCAGCAACTGAATCAGACACGAAAACAGAAAATACGGGACAATCTCAGCAGGTCTGACAGCATCTGTGGAGAGAAAAGGGAGCTAACGTTTCGAGTCTGAATGACTCTTTGTCAAAGCTTTTAGTCATCCAGACTTGAAGTTAGCTTCTTTTTCTCTCCAAATATGCTGTCAGGCCTGCTGAGATTGTCCAGTACTTTCTATTTTGTTTCAGATTCCAGCATCCGTAGTAATTGCTTTTATTATCGAATCAGACAGTTTCCTTTCCCGTGTGGCTCAGGTGAGCTTGTGATGCAAATATTTGTATGTTTCCAACAAAAGGAAAACAAATAATCTGCTATATGAGGATATTATCAAAGTGGGCCCCAAAGGCTAAAAGACCGGGAATCTTCTGGAAACTTTAACACTGAGAAGGCAAGAGGTTATAGGCTTATAGTCTAGATGGAATAGCAATGGAGAACTGGCACAACCAAGTGATAAAGACACAGAACAAAGTAATAAAAGCAAACCATATTGTCAAGTAACTAATCACATTTTACAGTTGAATATAATACTTAATAGAATACTTAATAGAATATAATGTAAGCATTCACAAATAGAGGAGGGATTGTGTGCAAAATTAAGAAATACTGCTAGTACTCCAAACACAGATGCACAATTAACTAATAAACAATGGCATTTTAAATATATACACGGTAAATAAAATATATTTCCTTTATTTCATTCTAAATCTATGTACGTTGTTCAATTTACAATTTTATAAAGGACTGGCTGCTGAGCTTTGGAAGGACCCATCACCCAAAGTACCTCCATAGGATCACACTCAGCTATTGAAGAAGTGAACAGCAGTGATCAGCTACTACAGATTGATCCTCAAAGGACTGAAGGGAGCTTTCATTGGGTTTAATGCAGAATTGGGAGGAATGGGGGTTGTTTATTTCTTGCCAGTGTTAAACAAATGAATTGCAGCGCCAATCTGCAACAAGCAACATTGTGTGTCACAAAACATCGTCATGGAACAGCGCAAGAGGCTTTCTGGCCCTGCACCAGCTCTTTGAAAGAACTATCCAATTAGCCCCACTGACCTGCTGTTTTATTGTCACTGTGCATTCGGTGTTACCAGACTGCTCAGCAGCATAGATGTTTTAAATGACCTAATACAGAAGGAAAATGTCCTTCTCTAGTGAGCTGTGTGTGCTGGAAGTAGTGGCTGAATATTACTTGAGTTTTTTTTAAACAGAATTGCTGGCATGCATAGCATTAGCAAGAGATGTCCCTGTGGAGGATAGTGCCACAGGTGTGAAGTCCTGTGCAAGCTCAACAGCACATTGCAAGATCTGGACCCCAGATCCATTGTCCCTTCTGGAGCTATGATGTGCTCACCCCTCACCAGGCACCTCATCATCATCCTCTCTTTTCTCCTCTGAGGCAGTGATGGGTTTTGGGTGCGAGTCTGAGGAACTGGATTTGGAGGAATCGTCTGTTGTGACATGAAAGAGTATTTTCACTAACTGGCCATCCAGGAACTCCAGATTTTTTTTAAATGACTGTTTCAGAAGAGAATCAAAAAAATTATTTTCTTCAAGCATAGCAAATGAGTATAGACAGAGGACATTATATGTGAGTGATTTCAAGACATTCTGGAATATTAATGGAGGCGCATGACCCTCATTGTGATATTATTCTTGGTAGGTTAGAAGTAAAGAACATATATAAAATTCTCATCAAGAATTTGCTGGCTCCCTCACGTAGAATATCAAAGTGCTTAGCTAGCATTTTATATAGCTACTATTTTGGGGACCAATATTGCTATCTTGCCCCATTCCCCTGAAAAACTATATTTTTAAAAGCGGTGCGCAATTTTAACATACATTTGGTCAATAACACACTTCCTGGAGAATGTATTAATTGCAAAATGTATGTCAACATTAAATATGTTAAGATTGGATGTTAATTGTATAGGAGAGTCCTTCACCATTCCCAGCACTGTCAAAGTTGGTTTATGGTTTAGATCATGCCATGCTTTGTTGCCAGAATAAGGGTATTTGATGTTTATACACTAATTGAAGACACAGTAATACTTCATTCAAACATGATCTTGTGTACAGTTTTTTGTGCTTCTATTGTTAGCCTTTGTCCTCTGCCATAAGAGAACTATGAGAAATGGTCATTTTCACTCATTGCAGTGATAAATTTAATGACGTTTTGTTAATATTTTGTCTGGAGTTATTAATTCACCACTTTTATTGGAACTGCAATACCTCTCAGCAGTAAAAACTTAAATTACTGCTCAAAATAAGTCCAAAAGTCCAAAATGCTGTTACGTCTATGGTGCTCTGAGTGTCTGCCTCTGTTCAAAAACTTCTCCAATGTTCTTCAGATTTCCACTCCCTAACTTCTTCTAGATCTCCATTGATCTTGAGCTGGCTCCCAATAGGCATTAGGTAGAGGCCAATATTTAAACTCTTTCATAAAGTTATACATTGGATACCCCAAAATCTTTACAGCATTGGGTGTAATAAATCAAATATTGAAAGGAGAGTTGTAATTTTATGAAATGTAAGATTAGCTAAGCATGCCAGCTGCACATGTCAATCTTGTTGTTAATACCTGTGTACCGCCTGAGCTACATCTATGAATACCTGAAAAAAGCAAAGGCTGATTGCTTACAGTGTAAACACTAAACAGTGCTCAAAACTAGATGATTTGTCGGCCTCTTTTCACTCTTGAAGTGAGAAAGATGATTAATTCAATTAGAATAATAGAAGCAGAATCAATTAACAAGTGTGCTTTCAATGTAGGTCCAAAAATCACCCAGAATTAAAGTAAAATGTCCATAGTGATTCCCTTGATCAGAAACCGTAAATTTAGGGATGAATGATTTGTGTAAATACCAAAGAAATGCAACAAACAATGTTTACTTTGGGGCTTTTGAGGGCTGTTGAGTTTTTGCTGAAGTTATGGATGATGGTCTGGAGTACCCCTGTGGAATGTAAGTGTAAAAGCATCTCTATTTATCTCTTGGGGACAGCAGAACAAAATGAGTTTGGGTAGTCTCAATTCATTTCCTTGCAGGTGGGAGTTTATAGTATAAAACGTCCTGTTCTTTAGAAATAATCTGGAATTCTCACTGAAAAAGACCATGATGATGCTGAAAATAGAAACTGGCACCATAGTGGAGTTCTTTTCTGAGTTTAGTAACGCACTAAGTGATGTATTTAGTATTGAACCATCAAGGGAGCCAGCATGATGCATTTTTAACTTTGTTCCCCAAAATTTCAATTGCTGAAAATAAAGCATTTGCACACATTTTTCAGAATTCAAAGAATTCTTACCTGCCACACCACCGGCCAGCCACACACAAAATAGATTGGGTGCTGTGCTCCCCACGGGTGTCATCCAGTCACACAGCAACATGTAAGGAACAAAGTACAAACAATATCCTGGAACATCTCGGAGGTACATGGCTCCGACACCTCGGTACAGTCCAACAATGCCTTCATTCCGCAGTATCCTGCTAATGCAGTGCACAGGCCCCCTGTATAGAGGCTGCTCATTCAGTGCAAGTGAGTGAATGGCACCGGCACCAACCAAGTTTAATTTAGCTGTAGAAGTGTAAAATAGATTTAGCAATTCTTGAATGTAGCTAATGTTCCAAAACAAATAAGTTTTGTTTTAACTGCAAGATAAAAGCTGTATTACATTCCAGAATAAGAAATATAACAAAAGAAAATCAAGGTGTAGTGTCAATGGCACCATTCCACCAATTCTAATTAACACCATAATATTATTGAAAATGTTTAACTAAGGACACCCTAGCTATCTGGTGTTTTAACTGTACACATTGAGGAAAATTTAGAAAAGACATTGAAGGGGTCATACAAGAATCAATGGTGAAACTCAGCATTAGATTCAATGATGTCAGAGAGAAAACAGGGGCTGGAAAGGACACACTAAAGACTCAAAATTCCAAGGTAAAGGAGCCACAAACTGTGATGTCATGATGCCATTGGTTTGATTCCCGATCTGATTTGTGAAGGATGGTAAATTAGTGGGCAAGGTACAAATTTTCCATTCAATAAAGGACTACGGGCATGCTCCTGAGGATGGAGACACGTCGTTTGTCGAGAAATTGAGGGCTTGCCTGCTTCTGGTTCCATTTCCTCATGTGATCGACAATTCTACCTGTTAACTCTATTTATCTCTCTCCACAGATGCTGCCTTACCTTCTGAGTATTTTCAGCATTTTCTACTATTATTATAGTAAGGAAGTCGCAATGGTGTAGTGAAAAAACCTCAATAAAATGATGGGTGGGGGTGGCATGTGGCGCAGTGGTTAGCACTGGGACTGCGGCGCCGAGGACCCGGGTTCGAATCCCGGCTCGAATCCTGGGTCACTGTGGAGTTTGCACATTCTCCCTATGTCTGCATGGTTTTCACCCCCACAACCCAAAGGTGTGCAGGTTAGGTTATTGGCCACGTTAAATTGCCCCTTAATTGGAAAAAAATAATAATTGGGTATTCTAAATTTATTTTTAAAAAATAAAGTTATGATGGGATATAATTCAATTAAATTCTACTCTTATGGAATTATATTTCAACTCTTACATAACTAGGTAATGCATAATTGTATGGATTATCAGGTGGAGGGATAAGAGGAATGCATAAAAGTTGGTTGGTGGAAAGATTATTTGGATTCATAGATATCAAAGACACTTGTGGGGCACCACATCACATTTGAATCCCAACTAACCACCATTAATTCCGGTCATAAGTACTACTTTTATGTCTGAATTTGTGTGCTGGATTCTTAATAAATCTACGATACCTGATATTCAACGTTTCAGAAACTTATTGATTTGTGAAATTATGAATAAGAGCCTATCTCCTTTCAGTTCAATAAGCTCTCATCAGAAATGAAAACAGTCAAGGCGACAGCAGGAAATGGCACTGATACAGTCAGTGGTGCAGCAGAACAGAGGTGCAGGAGAGGACGCGAGTAGGACTGGAGCAAAGAATGTCCCATATGTCTCACAAAAAGGCAGATATAACTGGTCCCAGTTCTGCTTTGACAAAGAGTCATCGGACTCGAAATGTTAGCTCTTTTCTCTCCCTTCAGATGCTGCCAGACCTGCTGAGATTTTCCAGCATTTTCTCTTTCATAACTGGTCCCATATTTGGAGGAAAGGAAGGACTTAAAGGAGAGGTTTTTCAATGTGAGGACAGACTCTGCCGAGCAGAGGGGCGAGTGGAAGATGGAGAATGGCTGGGCCTCTATTCAAGGAAGAGTCACAGAACCCCAAGTTGGACTTGATGTGGGATGGAGGAGCAGAGGGACATGAGGTCCTTGGTGAAAAGCATTTTGCTTTTCATTAAGCTACAACTTAAGCGAGCAGATGAGTTTAAACATTGTCACATAAATATCCAATACATGCACTCTACAGCAGAAATCAGCAGACAAAAATCAAGTGTGCTTGTTGATTTTTTTAAACTTGGGTTAAAAAAGGTACTGAACCCAACTGCAGTGCTCCTATCAGACTAAATAGACAGTTATCCACTGAACTATCCAGTTGTATTTCTGGTGTTCATATACTTTAGAATAATTAATGGGTGATATAAGAAAAATATTCAAATACTTGTGTTGTGGCATTTTATTTTCTCCAAATTTATTGAAGGAACATTAGCCTCTAAAACCAAAGCTCTCTTCGTAATCATACTTTTTTCCCTTAAAACTGCAATGAATAAAGCTCATTGTGTAGTGGGTAACATTTTGGCATGGATTGAAGATTTGCTAGCGAACAGGAAACAGAGTTGACACAAGTGGGTCTTTTTCTTGTTGGCAAGATAATAATAATCTTTATTAGTGTCACAAACGGGCTTACGTTAACACAGCAATGAAGTTACTGTGAAAATCAGCTAGTCGCCACACTCTGGCGCCTGTTTGGATACACTGAGGGACAATTCAGAATGTCCAATTCACCTAAGAATTGGACCTTTGTGTGAGGAAACCAGAGCACCAGGAGGAAACCCAAGCAGACACAGGGAGAATGTGCAGACTCTGCACAGACAGTCCCCAAGCTGGGAATCCAACCCGGGTCCCTGGCACTGTGAAGTAACAGTGCTAACCTCTGTGCTATTGTGCTGTGCCGCAGTGATCAGTGCTGATGGCTCATGTTTTACAATTTATATAAATGACTTGGCTGAAGGCACTGAAGGTATGGTTGTTAAATTTGCTGACTACACAAAGGCAGGGAAGTAAATTGTGAAGATGACGTAAGGAAGCTACAAAGGGACGCAGGTTAAGTGAGTCGTCAAAAATCTGGTAAATGGAGTATATTGTAGTCAAATGTGAAATTGTCCATTTTGGCAGGAAGAATAAAAAGGAAAAATATTATCTAAATGGAGAGAGATTTCAGAGCTCTGAGGTGCAGAATGATCTGTGTGTCCCAGTGCATGAATCACAAAAGGCAGGTACAGCAAGTAATTAGAAATGCTAATAGAATATTATAATTTACTGTGAGGAGCATTGATTACAAAAGTCGGGAGGTCATGATTCATGAACAGGACACTGGTGAGACCACATCTGGGGTACGGTGAACAGTACTGGTCTCCTTATTTAAGAAAAGATGTAAATGCATTAGAAGCAGTTCAGAGAAGATTTATTAGACTAATACTAAGAATGGGCGAGTTGTCTTACGAAGAAAGGTTAGGTTTGAATCCACTAGAGTTTAGAAGAGTAAGAGGTGACTTGGCTGAAACATATAAGATCCTGAGGGGTATTGACAGGGTGGTTGTGGAGAGGATGTTTCCTATTATTAGAGTATCTAGAACTAGGGGTCACTGTTTAAAACTAAAGGGTCACTCATTTGAGACAAAGATAAGGAGAATTTTTCTCTTAGAGGATTGTGAGATCGATAAGATTCTTGATTAACAAGGGGGTTAAAAGTTTTTGGGGTAGGCAGGAATGTGAGGTTGAAGTTCCAATCAGATCAGCCATGATCTTATTGAATGGTGGAGCATGCTCAAGGGGCCGAGTGGCCTACTCCCGCTCCTAATTTATATGTACATATGTATGTATGCAGCTCACTAACTTTCTCTTTAGAATTGCGGGTTTATATTTAATTTATTTTGTTTCTGTTTCTGCAAAAATGACAGAAATCAATTTAAATGCTCACAATTTTGGGTAGTCTCAGGCAGACTGTCAGTTCCTTTCCAACCACATTTATAGACAATGGCACAAAAAAGGCAATGTCTATGTCAAACTGGCTACACATGTCTGATTTGGCAGACAATTAAAGGCAGTATTGCAACACCTGTTGCAGGAAAACCTACAGCAACATGCACCTTTTGTTCCCTCAAAAATACATTTACAAAGATGGAAAAAGAGACTCAAAATTAATCTCCTGTAGCTTTGCACACAGGGAGTCAAAGCGAAGTGTAATCTTCGAGTGACGTAAAGGCACACATAGTTCAGTTCCTAGTTTAAGTTTATACAGTCTCTTTATTTTTAGATAATATCTCGATATTATTCATTTAAGAACCAAGTACCAAAATGTACGATCATTTGGAAAGCAAGGATGTGGTGCTGTTTGGAGCACACAAGTTCTGCTGTGGTACAAAGAAGGCAGCAGAATCGAGTTGCTGCAACATGACAAGTTCAGAACAATAACAATGAACATTTATGTAACACCTTTAACTAGGAAAACAGATTCCTAGGCATTTCACAGGTACGTTACCAAAGAAAATTTGATAACTGGGCCATGTAAGGGTGTCGGTGACCTAAAGCTTGGTTAAAAAGGTAGATTTTGAGGAGTGCCTTAAAGAAGAAAAATAGATAGAAACATCAAAACGTTTAGAGAGGGAATTACTGCGGCTAGGGCCTCAGCTGTTAAATCCACAGCCACCAAAAGCGGAGCGATGAAACCTGGTCATGACTAAGGCTGCAGGGTTGAAGGAATGCAAATATCTCAGAGGATTGAGGGTTGGAGGAGGTCAGACACTGAGTGGAGCATTGTCATGAAGGAACTTTGTTGTATTTATTATTGTTGTATTTATTAATTTAGATTGTATGAGAAGTGGAGCCAATGCAGACATTCGTCATTATAAATGTGGGCCTCGGAATCCATAATGGGAAATAACGATTACATAGGAGAATGTTATCAATCAAAAATGACCCATCGGTTAGGATTTAGGTAAAGAAATACCATCCATAGGAATAGAAAGATTAACATAGAACATAGAACGATACAGCGCAGTACAGGCCCTTCGGCCCACAATGTTGCACCGAAACAAAAGCCATCTAACCTACACTATGCCATTATCATCCATATGTTTATCCAATAAACTTTTAAATGCCCTCAATGTTGGCGAGTTCACTACTGTAGCAGGTAGGGCATTCCACGGCCTCACTACTCTTTGCGTAAAGAACCTACCTCTGACCTCTGTCCTATATCTATTACCCCTCAGTTTAAAGCTATGTCCCCTCGTGCCAGCCATTTCCATCCGCGGGAGAAGGCTCTCACTGTCCACCCTATCCAACCCCCTGATCATTTTGTATGCCTCTATTAAGTCTCCTCTTAACCTTCTTCTCTCCAACGAAAACAACCTCAAGTCCATCAGCCTTTCCTCATAAGATTTTCCCTCCATACCAGGCAACATCCTGGTAAATCTCCTCTTTCCAAAGCCTCCACGTCCTTCCTATAATGCGGTGACCAGAACTGTACGCAATACTCCAAATGCGGCCGTACCAGAGTTCTGTACAGCTGCAACATGACCTCCTGACTCCGGAACTCAATCCCTCTACCAATAAAGGCCAACACTCCATAGGCCTTCTTCACAACCCTATCGACCTGGGTGGCAACTTTCAGGGATCTATGTACATGGACACCTAGATCCCTCTGCTCATCCACACTTCCAAGAACTTTACCATTAGCCAAATATTCCGCATTCCTGTTATTCCTTCCAAAGTGAATCACCTCACACTTCTCTACATTAAACTCCATTTGCCACCTCTCAGCCCAGCTCTGCAGCTTATCTATATCCCTCTGTAATCTGCTACATCCTTCCACACTATCGACAACACCACCGACTTTAGTATCGTCTGCAAATTTACTCACCCACCCTTCTGCGCCTTCCTCTAGGTCATTGATAAAAATGACAAACAGCAACGGCCCCAGAACAGATCCTTGTGGTACTCCACTTGTAACTGAACTCCATTCTGAACATTTCCCATCAACCACCACCCTCTGTCTTCTTTCAGCTAGCCAATTTCTGATCCACATCTCTAAATCACCCTCAATCCCCAGCCTCCGTACTTTCTGCAATAGCCTACCGTGGGGAACCTTATCAAACGCTTTGCTGAAATCCATATACACCACATCAACTGCTCTACCCTCGTCTACCTGTTCAGTCACCTTCTCAAAGAACTCGATAAGGTTTGTGAGGCATGACCTACCCTTCACAAAGCCATGCTGACTATCCCTGATCATATTATTCCTATCTAGATGATTATAAATTTTGTCTCTTATAATCCCCTCCAAGACTTTACCCACTACAGACGTGAGGCTCACCGGTCTATAGTTGCCGGGGTTGTCTCTGCTCCCCTTTTTGAACAAAGGGATCACATTTGCTATCCTCCAGTTCTCTGGCACTATTCCTGTAGCCAATGATGACATAAAAATCAAAGCCAAAGGTCCAGCAATCTCTTCCCTGGCCTCCCAGAGAATCCTAGGATAAATCCCATCAGGACCCGGGGACTTATCTATTTTTAGCCTGTCGAGAATTGCCAACACCTCTTCCCTAAGTACCTCAATGCCATCTATTCTATTAGCCTGGGACTCAGCATTCTCCTCCACAACATTATCTTTTTCCTGAGTGAATACTGATGAAAAATATTCATTTAGTATCTCGCCTATCTCTTCAGACTCCACACACAACTTCCCATCCCTGTCCTTGACTGGTCCTACTCTTTCCCTAGTCATTCGCTTATTCCTGACATACCTATAGAAAGCTTTTGGGTTTTCCTTGATCCTATCTGCAAAATACTTCTCATGTCCCCTCCTTGCTCGTCTTAGCTCTCTCTTTAGATCCTTCCTCGCTACCTTGTAACTATCCATCGCCCCAACTGAAACTTCACACCTCATCTTCACATAGGCCTCCTTCTTCCTCTTAACAAGAGATTCCACTTCTTTGGTAAACCACGGTTCCCTCGCTCGACGCCTTCCTCCCTGCCTGACCGGTACATACTTATCAAGAACACGCAGTAGATGATCCTTGAACAAGCTCCACTTATCCAGTGTGCCCAACACTTGCAGCCTACTTCTCCACCTTATCCCCCCCAAGTCACGTCTAATGGCATCATAATTGCCCTTCCCCCAGCTATAACTCTTGCCCTGCGGTGTATACTTATCCCTTTCCATCATTAACGTAAACGTCACCGAATTGTGGTCACTGTCCCCAAAGTGCTCTCCTACCTCCAAATCCAACACCTGGCCTGGTTCATTACCCAAAACCAAATCCAACGTGGCCTCTTGTTGGCCTGTCAACATATTGTGTCAGGAAACCCTCCTGCACACACTGTACAAAAAACGACCCATCTAATGTACTCGAACTATATCTTTTCCAGTCAATATTTGGAAAGTTAAAGTCTCCCATAATAACTACCCTGTTACTTTCGCTCTTATCCAGGATCATCCTCGCCATCCTTTCCTCTACATCCATAGAACTATTTGGAGGCCTATAGAAGACTCCCAACAGTGTGACCTCTCCTTTCATGTTTCTAACCTCAGCCCATACTACCTCGGAAGATGAGTCCCCATCTAGCATCCTCTCCGCCACCGTAATACTGCTCTTGACTAGCAGCGCCACACCTCCCCCTCTTTTGCCTCCTTCTCTGAGCTTACTAAAACACCTAAACCCCGGAACCTGCAACATCCATTCCTGTCCCTGCTCTATCCATGTCTCCGAAATGGCCACAACATCGAAGTCCCAGGTACCAACCCATGCTGCCAGTTCCCCTATCTTATTTCGTATACTCCTGGCATTGAAGTAGACACACTTCAAACCACCTACCTGAACACTGGCCCCCTCCTGCGACGTCAAATCTGTGCTCCTGACCTCTATACTCTCATTCTCCCTTACCCTAAAACTACAATCCAGGTTCCCATGCCCCTGCTGCATTAGTTTAAACCCCCTCAAATAGCACTAACAAATCTCCCCCCCAGGATATTTGTGCCCCTCAGGTTCAGATGTAGACCATCCTGTCTGTAGAGGTCCCACCTTCCCCAGAAAGAGCCCCAGTTATCCAGAAATCTGAATCCCTCCCGCCTGCACCATCCCTGTAGCCACGTGTTTAATTGCTCTCTCTCCCTATTCCTCATCTCACTATCACGTGGCACGGGCAACAACCCAGAGATAACAACTCTGTTTGTTCTAGATCTGAGCTTCCATCCTAGCTCCCTGAAAGCCTGCCTGACATCCTTGTCCCCTTTCCTACCTATGTCGTTAGTGCCAATGTGGACCACGACTTGGGGCTGCTCCCCCTAAGGACCCGGAAAACACGATCCGAGACATCACGTACCCTTACACCTGGGAGGCAACATACCAAACGTGGGATATTGGGAGAAAGACAAAAGAAAATAAATACTGGGGACAGCAGTTGAAGCAAACGAAAAAGTATTTTAACAGAAGAATAATCAGAATGACAGTTAATAAAAGGGCGATATTGGAAGTAGAGTTAATAAAAAAAGGCAAATGTTACCAAAACAAGCACTGAGGGTGGGAGTAAAGCAGAGAGCATAGCTGTCGTTAAAAAAAAAACTGAAAGAAGAAATGAAATAAACTGAGGAGCAATATCTAAAAACAGTAACATCTGGATGATATTAGAACAAAGAGGGATTGAACAAATCAATGAACAAGAATGGTCCCGGCGGATTGGAAATTAGCAAACGTGACACCATTGTTTAAAAAAGGAGGTAGGCAGAAAACGTGTAATTATAGGCCAGTGAGCTTAACTTCGGTAGTAGGGACGATGCTGGAATCTATCATCAAGGAAGAAATATCAAGGCATCTGGATGGAAATTGTCCCATTGGGCAGATGCAGCATGGGTTCATAAAGGGCAGGTCGTGCCTAACTAATTTAGTGGAATTTTTTGAGGACATTAACAGTGCGATAGATAACGGGGAGCCAATGGATGTGGTATATCTGGATTTCCAGAAAGCCTTTGACAAGGTACCACACAAAAGGTTGCTGCATAAGATAAAGATGCATGACATTAAGGGGAAAGTAGTAACATGGATAGAGGATTGGTTAATTAATAGAAAGCAAAGAGTGGGGATTAATGGATGTTTCTCTGGTTGGCAATCAGTAGCTAGTGGTGTCCCTCAGGGATCAGTGTTGGGCCCACAACTGTTCACAATTTACATAGATGATTTGGAGTTGGGGACCAAGGGCATTGTGTCGAAGTTTGCAGACGACACCAAGATAAGTGGTAAAGCAAAAGGTGCAGAGAATACTGGAAGTCTGCAGAGGGATTTGGATAGGCTAAATGAATGGGCTAGGGTCCGGCAGATGGAATACAATGTTGACAAATGTGAGGTTATCTATTTTGGTAGGAATAACAGCAAAAGGGATTATTATTTAAATGATAAAATATTAAAACATGCTGCTGGGCAGAGAGACCTGGGTGTGTTAGTGCATGAGTCACAAAAAGATGGTTTACAGGTGCAACAGGTGATTAAGAAGGCAAATTCAATTTTGTCCTTCATTGCTAGAGGGATGGAGTTTAAGACTAGGGAGGTTATGCTGCAATTGTATAAGGTGTTAGTGAGGCCACACCTGGAGTATTGTGTTCAGTTTTGGTCTCCTTACTTGAGAAAGAACGTACTGGCACTGGAGGGTGTGCAGAGGAGATTCACTAGGTTAATCCCAGAGCCGAAGGGGTTGGATTACGAGGAGAGGTTGAGTAGACTGGGACTGTACTCGTTGGAATTTAGAAGGATGAGGGGGGATCTTATAGAAACATATAAGATTATGAAGGGAATAGATAGGATAGATGCGGGCAGATTATTTCCACTGGCGGGTGAAAGCAGAACTAGGGGGCATAGCCTCAAAATAAGAGGAAGTAGATTTAGGACTGAGTTTAGGAGGAACTTCTTCACCCAAAGGGTTGTGAATCTATGGAATTCCTTGCCCAGTGAAGCAGTAGAGGCTCCTTCATTAAATGTTTTTAAGATAAAGATCGATAGTTTTTTGAAGAATAAAGGGATTAAGGGTTATGGTGTTCGGGCCGGAAAGTGGAGCTGAGTCCACAAAAGATCAGCCATGATCTCATTGAATGGTGGAGCAGGCTCAAGGGGCCAGATGGCCTCCTCCTGCTCCTAGTTCTTATAATAGAATAGAACAGAATTTCAAAAACAGAAATAGCAAACCAAAGATTATAAGCCCTTTGCCCCACTCACCATCGACATAAACATACCAATACTTTGAACAATAGAGTAAATATCGCTGCCCATAGAAACTACATTAGGTCTTTGCTGAAGTGACAGAAATGGGTTGATGAGTGTTGCTATTGCATATGTGGATGTTCAAAAGGCAGCATATGTGGTTGTTCTAAAGGCAGCTGCCAAAGTACCACATTGGCGGCACAGTAGCACAGTGATTAGCACTGTGCTTCATAGCGCCAGGGACCTGGGTTCGATTCCAGCTTGGGTCACTGTCTGTGCAGAGTCTGCACATTCTCCCCGTGTCTGCGTGGATTTCCTCCGGGTGCTCCGGTTTCCCCTCACTTGTCAGGTGAACTGGACATTCTGAATTCTCCCTCAGTGTACCCAAACAGGTGCTGGAGTGTGGCGACTAGGCGATTTTCACAGTAACTTCATTGCAGTGTTAATGTAAACCTACTTGTGACACTAATAAAGATTATTTATTTATTTAATAGAATTGCTAATCAATGTGTTCAAAGAGATAGTGGCAGGGTGGAACTGAAATTGGCTAAAGAAGAGAAAGCAGAGATATGTGGTGAAAGATATTTTTTTCAGATTAGAGAGAAAAATACGTGTGCTTTCCAGTGATTGATATTAGAACCACTTGCTCTGTTTGGCATATAATGACTTGGACTTGGGTAGACAGGGCATTATTTTTATGTTTACAGGTGACACAAAGCATGGCTAATGTAGTAAGCAATGAAGATTTGGTCCAGATTTCAGGTGCCTCAGTCTGTGGATTACTGAAGAAGTGATGCTAAAATATTCTTATATGAAAAATCATCCCTTAAATTATGTGTAAAAGGGCAGCGCGGTGGGTTAGCACTGCGGCCTCACGGCGCTGAGGTCCCAGGTTCGATTCCGGCTCTGGGTCACTGTCCGCGTGGAGTTTGCACATTCTCCCCGTGTTTGCGTGGGTTTCACCCCCACAACCCAAAAATGTGCCAGCTAGGTGGATTGGGCACGCTAAATTGTCCCTTAATTAGAAAAAATGAATTGGGTACTCTAAAATTTTACAAAAAGAAAAAAAACGTAAAAAACAAAATAATGTGTAAAGAAATGTACACTTAACTTGGATAACGTTTCAGCTGATAAGGAGGTGAAGAAGATGAGGAGGGGGAATATGAGATGCCAAAAGCCAGTGAAACAGTAACATTTTTCTTTATTAAACCAAATCATTTAAATAAATTAGAAGTTAAAATACCTACTGATTTTCAAATGCTATTTTAGTAGCCAATTCATCTGATTGAAGTTTAATAATTATTATCTGAGTTAGTACTAAAAATCAGGTTGAGGCCAGAGGTGAGGGAACTTTTCAAATATTTTTTAGTCATACGATGGGGAGGTTGTGCAACATGTTTTCATGAATTTAATTTTAAATGTGGGCGTCAGAAATTATATTGGAAAATTGGGAGTCAAAACCGACAGCTCGAAGAGAGCAGGAAAGCAGAAACTGCGTGCAGACATAACATTTTATAGATCCAGGTGGATATCAAATCAAATCATTATATATAAAAAAGTTAAAACTTATGGCAGGTTTAGATAAGGTCGACAAAAGGAAAGCTGCTCCATTAGCTGATGCTATCAAGCCTAGGGGAGATAGATTTAAGATTTTAGGCAGGTTTAAGGTTTTAGGCAAAAAGGGGATGTGAGGAAGAAAGGTTTTGTTTACGCAGTGAGTGGTCATGAGTTGGATGGTGAAAGCAGTGATCATCAATGATTTCTAAAGGGAATTGGCTCGGCACTTGAAGGAAACAAACTTGCAGGGCTGCAGGGGTAGAATGGGGAAATGGGGCAGCCAGAGTCAAATGGCTCAAGGAAGTGACTCAATTATTTCAAAATGAAACCAGGCTACTACTGAGTGCCCTGTCCAAACTAAACCCAGCACTGGGGAAAAAGAAAAAAAGTGAAATGCTGAACAGCACCCAGCAGGCCAGGCAGCAGCTGTGGAATGTGAAACTGGGCAGAGAGATTTGTGTTTTCTCAACACAGATGCTGCCTGTCCCGCTGAGTGTTTCTAGAACCCGCAGTATTTTGCTTTTGCAACCCACCTCCAGGGTTTGAACGTCTGGATAAACACGCAGGAAGTTTCTGCAATTGCAAATATTTATGATTTCCAGGGAAGTCGGCCGGCCTCCGGGGGCGGGCTGTCTCGCGAAGGGGCAAACGAGCCTTACCTGGCCTCGCAGACAGAGTCTGCATTTGTAGCCTGATCTTGACCAAATCCACCGGGGCACCGAACCCCACCGTGACCAGACCCACCACGGCGCTGGCAGCCGCCACATCAGAGAGGGCAGGACCTCGGTGCCCGTTATCGCCATAGCGGTACTGACAAATGAACCTCTGAGCATTACCGTACACACCGAGCGCCACCGAGTTGTACACGGCGATGCTGGCGAGCGGGAAGGACAACCCCTTGAAGAACCCAGCCACCTGGAAATAAATAGTCAACAATAATCAGTCCCAGCGTGAAACAAATGCCATGGGGGGGGGGGGGAGAGAAGCAACGAGAGGGGGCTTACATGTTCGTTTTTGAAAATGGTCAGCACACACTGGAGCGTGTTGGTGTATCCGTGGCCAGCTTGCAGGCGAGTCTGCGAAAGAAAAGGTGATGAAAAGTGAGTTCAGGCGAGGGAAGGGGTGCGTTTCTCCCATCCCACTCCCCCCCCCCCCCGCCCCGCCCCGTTAGTCCGCTACCCACCGAAAAGTTTTCCACCGCGCCCCAATTAGAAGTGGAGGTTTACCTTCACCGTGTCGAGGGGATGGCCGATGATCACACTTGCCGCACCTACGGGGGGGGGGGAGAAAAAAAGCCGGTTGAGTTACAGTAACCACGGAAATCACTTCCTCATATAACCGTGCTTGGCAGCGATCAACACTTACAATCAGCTCTAGGTCCCTTCTAGACTGAGGCGACACATGAGGACAGGATGGGAGGGGAGGGAGACAGGAAGGGAGGGAGACAGGAGGGGAGGGGAGGGGGAGACAGGAGGTGGAGGGGAGGGGCGATTGGAGGGGAGGTGGACAGGAGGCGAGGGGAGGTGGACAGAGAACATTACAGTGCAGTACAGGCCCTTCGGCCCTCGATGTTGCGCCGACCTGTGAAACCAATCTAAAGCCCATCTACACTATTCCGTTATCATCCATATGTCTATCCATTGACCATTTGAATGCCCTTAGTGTTGGCGAGTCCACTACTGTTGCAGACAGGGCATTCCACGCCCTTACTACTCTCTGAGTAAAGAACCGAGCTCTGACATCTGTCCTATATTTATCTCCCCTCAATTAAAGTTATGTCCCCTGGTACTAGACATCACCATCCGATGAAAAAGGCTCTCACTGTCCACCCTATCTAATCCTCTGATCATCTTGTATGCCTCAATTAAGTCACCTCTTAACCTTCTCTCTAACAAAAACAGCCTCAAGTCCCTCAGCCTTCCCTCATAAGATCTTCCCTCCATACCAGGCAACATTCTGGTAAATCTCCTCTGCACCCATTCCAATGCTTCCACATCCTTCCTATAATGCGGCGACCAGAATTGCACACACTACTCCAAATGCGGCCGCACCAGTTTTGTACAGCTGCAACATGACTTCATGGCTCTGAAACTCAATCCCTCTACCAATAAAAGCTAACGCACCGTACGCCTTCTGACAGGAGGGGAGGGGTGGGGGACAGGAGGGGAGGGGAGGGGGGACAGGAGGGGAGGGGGACAGGAGGGGAGGGGGACAGGAGGGGAGGGGAGGGACAGGAGGGGAGGGGGGATGGGGAGGGGAGGGGGACAGGGAGGGGAGGGGGAGGGGAGGGGGGAGTGGGAGGGGGAGGGGAGGGGAGGGGGAGTGGAGGGGGACGGGGAGGGGAACAGGGAGGGGAACAGGGAGGGGAGGGGGAGGGGAGGGAGACGGGAGGGGTGAGGGTGAAGGGCGGGGCGGGGGCAGGGGAGGGGGAGGGGAGGGGGAGGGGGAGGGGAGGGGGAGGGAGACGGGAGGGGGAGGGAGACGGGAGGGGTGAGGAGAGGGGAGGGGGACGGGAGGGGTGAGGGGGAAATGAATGAAAAATGAAAATGAAAATCGCTTATTGTCACAAGTAGGCTTCAATGAAGTTACTGTGAAAAGCCCCTAGTCGCGACATTCCGGCGCCTGTTCGGGGAGGCTGGTACGGGAATTGAAACATGCTGCTGGCCTGCTTGGTCTGCTTTAAAAGCCAGCTATTTAGCCCAGTGTGCTAAACCAGCCCCAGGAGGGGAGGGGAAACGACAGGAGGGGAGGGGGAGCGGATGGGAGGAAGGGAGTGGAGGGGGATAGCAGGGGAGGGGAGGGGGACAGGGGAGGGGGACCGGAGAGGAGTGTAGGGGGACAGGAGGAGTGCCGGGGGACAGGTGGAGGGGAGGGGGATAGGAGGGGAGGGGGACAGGAGAGGAGGGGGACAGGAGGGAGGGTGACAAGAGAGGAGTTGGAGTGGAGGGTGACAGAAGAGGGGTGGGGGACAGGAGAGGAGTGGAGGGGGACAGGAGAGGGAGTGGAGGGGGACAGAAGAGGGGTGGGGGACAGGAGGGGAGGGGGACAGGAGAGGAGTTGGAGGAGAGGGGGGGACAGGTGGGGAGGGGGCTGGTGTGACCAGCTGCTCTATCTCAGAGGGAGATAGAGCTGCTGGTCTTCACACCGAGCGACACCCGCCGCACAGAGAGCCCTGCCGGCCGGCCGGCTGCTCCAACATCCCCCCGTGCCAATCTTCACAAAGGAGCTTCTCTGAACTCAATGCTGTAGCTATTTTTTTTTGACGCCGGTTGATCGGAAAGGTCAAAGCCACGGGCGAACCGAGCGCTTCACCCCCGGCGGCTCGGGTTTGGGTTGCGGTTTAAAGGAAAGTTACAAAGTACCTCCAACCCAGCCGGCCAGGAAATCGTCCGCCTGAACCCTGGCACCCATTTAAAATCAGCCCGAGTTCCAGCAGCCTCTCCTCCTTGGCG